>NC_133112.1:15392624-15640589 GCF_022965805.1 Primulina eburnea | reverse complement strand
AGTAGTTCAAAGGTTCTCGACTTGGTTGAAGACTTCAATGAATCAGCTTTGAAACAAGAAAGATTGCTATGGAAGATGAATTCTTCCACAAAGTTCTCCACTTTTGACAAAAACTCCAAGATCTCCAGTTCAGTCTGCATGGAGTAAGCAGGTGCCACCTCCGAACATTAGGCACTACTGAAGAAATATCGGCGGCGCCTGCACGTTGCTGATGAGGTGGATATCTTCACTGATGAAGGTGTCTGCCTACTAATGCTGAAGAAGGAGAAATGGACTCTGAAATGCATAGCGATTTCAGAGACTTTTTGAAGACTTCCATGGTGGCCATATCTGGTTGGTTGACCTCGTGGAGGTCTGCTGTTAAAAAGGAAGTTAAACTTGTACACTCAGTTTATAATAAATGAAATGTTTATCTATTTTATCATTGTCTCTTACTTTCTGCAAACAAACTAATATAAGTTGATAAATATATAAAAAACTGAATACGGAAAAAGATAAGAGACTAACTGACATAAGTTGAGAAACAGTTAAAGAACTGAATATTTTAACTGATAAATGTTCAACTGCCATCAGTTGATAAGCTCAAACTGATAAATGACGAGCTGATAGAACCGCAGTTGACAAAGCGGCAATAAAACTGATTAAGATAAATCAATTAAACCAAGTGTATTGCGAAAGTGAGAAAACTTAGTCTCTGGAAATGGTTTGGTGAAGATATCAGCAGCTTGTTGTTCAGTTGACACATATTCCAGTATGATAGCTTTCTTCAAAACATGATCTCTGATGAAGTGATGCCTGACATCAATATGCTTGGTCCTTGAGTGAAGAACTGGATTATATGTAATCGCAATTGTGCTCGTATTATCGCAGAATATGGGTGATTCCTTAGCGTCAACTCCATAATCTTTCAGTTTTTGCTGAACCCATAGCAGTTGAGCACAGCAGCTTCCAGCAGCAAGGTATTCTACTTCAGCTGTGGAAGTTGCTATGGATGTTTGCTTCTTACTGGACCAAGAAATCAATATGTCTCCAAGAAATTGACATGATCCACTGGTGCTTTTATGATCTAGCTTGCATCTTGCATAATCTGCATCTGAATATCCTGAAAGGGGATCGGTTACAGTGCCCGAATGCGCAACAAAAGTTCAAAAATTGATTTTCATGAAGAAATATTTCGGCCACCATATGTACTAGGTGTAGCATATACAAAAACACAAAATATGGCAGTCATAGTGTGTTTAGAAAATATACCTATCAACCTCTTGAGGTTGATGATGGCTCCAACCAAGATGTAAACAACTTGGCTTTTGAATGGCAAGACAATCTTCAAGCTTCCTTTGAGCCCACCTTGCTCAAATATTAAGCACACCACCAACTAGCTAGAACCCCTCTAATTTTGAACTAGAAAAATTAGAGCATTTTTCTTTGAGAAGTGATTTCTTTCCTCAACTCTTGAAGAAGAAAAATTGAGAGAATTTTGGGAGAATATTGCTTCACAAGTTTCGGCCATCTCATTCAAAAATGAGAGGAGAGAAGACTATTCTTGGAAGTAGACAAAGGTGTTGTCTATTCCAATGCCATGCCTTGGACATTGCAAAAGTTGTCTCCCAACTTTTCATCTCCTATGCATGCAAGTCTTATTTGATTTTTAACAATTAAAAATCCATGGACTTAATTTAATTATCTCAAACATATTTGAGACTAATTAAATATTACTCGAATTTACTCAAGCCACTAGTTGAATAATTATTTTACTATTGGGCTATACAAGACCCAATATGATTTAATTAATTCAACACTTGAATTAATTTAATTATTTTGACTTCACTAGGCCCACTATTGTTTAATTAATTCAACACTTGAATTAATTTAATTTAGTCCATAATAATGTTTACGAAAATCACAATTTTCAAATACATTATTTATTTGGCCAACTTTTAATCTAGGAACACTTCCACAAATTAAAAGTTACAATTCTCTCATAGAATTCATACTTCTATTTTATTTATGCTTATAAACTCATTTATAAGCCGTTCAACACATTGAACAATTTTACTTCTCAACGAGATCTAGAAAGCTAGTACTTGTGTGACCCTCAATAGTTCATTGATACAAGTAGCCGTGGGTTCACATCTCCATGTGATTCGAACTAAACATGTCCTTATACGAGCATACCACAATTGCTCCATTCTTACTTATCAACTCCTTGATAACAAGAATGTCACAAATCAAGTCTGATAGTACCCAACCAATCATGTTAAACGCCTAGCAGCATCGCTTACATGATTCCCTAGGTATCAAATGATAGTGCCTGCAAGAACCATTCAATTATGGTTAGCATACAGTACGGTCCCTTCAACTCATATATCCCGACCGATTCAACAACCATTGGTTTATCGAGAGTTGTCAATGAATCGATACTATGTGTCATGTCTTAGTTGCATCGATGGTGTAATATATGAAACTCCTTTCATAATTACGACCATATTCTGATCAGAGATTTCAACCTACATACACATGATAGATAACAAATAGGATATCCATACCCGAAGGTAAGCGGTGAATCCCCGACTACAATGCATCGACTCCTATATGTTTCGACAGAACACCCAGCCTTGCCACCTGATGACCCCACGAGAGTCGGTAAACAAGTCAAAGTGTAATTCTAGCACATAGAGTCTCAATGTTGTCCCGGGTCATAAGGACTAATGGTGTACAACCATAAACTAGGACTTTTCCACTCGATAAGTGAGAACCACTTGGAAAGTCCTTTTATGGAGGGTTGTTCAGTGCACTCTACAAGGAGCAGCTATCTGCATGTTCGGGCATCACAATGTCCCCTACCATTGAAACATGGTACTCACATCGCAGATACTAGTCTCGAACTCGAGCGACCTATATCCTTCTTAGTGGCGGCTGAATCGACTAGGAACCGTTTAGAATATACAGTATTACAAATATGAGTTTCATGATCCTCATCATATGAGCATCTCATATTCTTTCTACTATTTGTATATTCAAGGGCTTTATCTATGCAACGAGCATGGGTATACATATAAAGATGTGCCAAAATAATAATTTCAAATATTATTAAAATAAAGATTGCTTATACATAGAGTTTCATTGTGAACACTCGGCCAACACTTGGCTCGACGTGCACCTACTCTAACAATCTCCCACTTGCGCTAGAGCCAACTACCCATGTGCTTTAAACCCATCAATTCGCGATGCATCTCGAATAATGGACCAGGTAAAGCTTAGATAGTGGATCAGCAACATTATCTGCGGAGCCGACTTTGTCAATCGACACTTCTTCTCTTTCCACCATCTCTCGGAGGATGTGGTACTTTCTCAATACATGTTTGGATTTCTTATGAGACCTTGGCTCCTTTGCTTTAGATATAGCTCCTGTGTTGTCAAACAACACCGGGATAGGAGCAACTCCATTTGGAATGACGTCCAACTCTTGGACGAAATTCCTTATCCAAACAGCCTCCTTTGCTGCATCTGATGCAGCAATGTATTCGGCCTCTGTACTGGAATCCGTAGTACTGTCTTGCTTGGAACCCTTCCAAGAGACAGCAGCACCATTGAGCATGAATAGAAGCCCAGTGGTTGACTTCGAGTCATCGATATCGCTTTGGAAGCTAGAGTCGGTATAGCATTCCAATTTCAGTTCTCCACCCCATAGACTAAGAACAATTTATTGATCCTTCTCAAGTACTTGAGGATGTCTTTCACAGCTTTCCAGTGTGGAAGACCAGGGTTTGATTGATATCTACTCACTACACTTAGTGCGAAAGCCACGTTAGGACGCGTAGAGATCATCCCATACATGATGCTACCAATTGCAGATGCATATGGAATGCTTGTCATCGCCGCTATCTCTGCATCAGTCTTGGGAGACATAAACATGGATAGGGACACGCCATGACACATTGGTAGAAGTCCTCTCTTGGACTTATCCATCGAGAACCGCTTCACGATGGTATCAATGTATGTGGACTCGGTGAGACCAAGCAATCTTTTTGATCTATCTCTATAGATCTGTATTCCCAATACAAAAGATGCTTCAGCCAAGTCCTGCATCGAGAACTTACTCGCTAACCATATCTTAGTTGATTGCAACATTCCTACATCATTCCCAATGAGTAGAATGTCATCAACATACAACACCAGGAATGTCACAGCACTCCCACTGACCTTCTTATACACACAGGGTTCCTCAGGATTCTTAGCAAAATCAAACTCTTTGATTGTACTATCGAATCTGAGGTTCCAACTCCTAGATGCCTGCTTTAGACCATAAATAGATCTTTGAAGTTTGCATACCATATGCTCACTTCCGATAGATGTAAACCCTTCGGGTTGAGACATGCAAATCTCTTTCTTAATATCCCCATTAAGAAAGGCTGTCTCGACATCCATCTGCCATATCTCATAGTCATACCATGCAGCTATTAATAGCAATATCCTTATAGACTTGAACATTGCAACTGGAGAAAAGGTTTCTCAAAGTCAACTCCTTGTCTTTGAGTATATACTTTTGCCACCAATCGCTCCTTGAAGGTCAATACCTTCCCATCCGCCCCAAGTTTCCTCTTGTAAATCCATTTACACCTTATGGGAACAATTCCCTCAGGTGGATCCACGAGATTCCACACTTGGTTCGAATGCATGGAATTCATCTCAGATTCCATCGCTTCAAGCCACTTGGATGAATCGGCATCAGATAACGCTTTCTTGAAGGTCCTTGGATCACATCCATGGTTAGGCTCATCATGACCCTCTTCAAGAAGCAGACCATACCTCATAGGTGGTCTCGAGATTCTCTCGGATCTTCTAGGAGCTTGTATCAACTCGCTTGGCTCTTCAGGTGTGGGCTCTATAATTGTGGGTGTCTCTTGAAACTCTTCGAGTTCTATCATTTCCCATTTTCTATCCAATAGAAATTCCTTTTCCAAAAAGGTTGCATTCCTAGAAACAAACACCTTTGTTTCTTGGGGATGATAGAAATAGTATCCAACTGAATTCCTTGTATATCCCACAAAGTAACATAAAATAGATCGACTATCCAATTTATCTCCCACTACCTGCTTCACATAAGCAGGGCTCCCCATATTCTAAGTTAAGAATATTTGGGAGGCTTACCCATCCATATCTCGTATGGTGTCTGCCTTTGAATGGACATTTAATGGAATATCTTTCAATTTTAAGTTACAGAGATCGTTTTCAAGTTCATCAGTACCAATCAAACATTCATTCTTGTAAATGTTGCAAACACGTTTGCTAAATAAACAAGAATATCCATCTTTATCAAGCATAGAAATGGAAATAATGTTTTTCACCAAATCAGGTACAAACAAAACATCTCTTAAAGTTAACTTAAAATCATTGTTCAACAATAAGTAAATATCTTCTAAGGTCTTGGCAGCAACTCTTGCTCCATTGTCCATCCTTAAGAAGGTCTCACCTTCCCTAAGTCTCTTACTTCTTCCCATCACCTGTAAATCATTACAGAGATATGAGCCACAGCCGGTATCTAATACCCAAGAAGTAGAGTTAGTTGAAATGTTTACTTCGATGTAGAACATACCATTTCCAGAACCTTTCTGGGCAAGATATTCTCTGAAATTACGCCGCCAATGTCGAGGCTTCTTGCAGTGATGACAAACATCACTAGTCTTGTCAACCTTAACTGGTGTGGCTGCCTCAACGAGATTCGGAGATTGCCTCAACAAGGGCACGTTCTTCTCGGGACGTTGGAAAGAACGCTTTTTTCCCTTCCCATGTGGATCAATCTTCGTACCAGATGAAGAACCCACATAAAGAACCAACTTCTCTTTCTTGATGGTTGATTCAAACGTAACAAGCATAGTCACCAACTCCTCAAGGGTCGGCTCCATCTTGTTCATGTTGAAGTTCACCACAAAAGGATCAAATGAGCTTGGCAATGACAAGAGCAACACGTCGGTGGTCAACTTCGAAGGCAACAAAAGTTCCATGCCAACGAGCTTGTCCACGAGCCCAATCACCTTTAGGCCATGCTCATGGACTGAGGTCCCATCTTTCATGCGCAAAGTGATCAGCTCCTTGACAGTATCATGCCTAAGAGGACGTGTTTGATCTCCAAAGAGCTCCTTGAGATGCAAATGAATGTCAGCAGCACTCTTTGCACCCTCAAAATGCCTCTGCAGCTCATCATTCATAGAAGTCAGCATATAACACCTGGCTATCAAGTCATGGTCACACCATTCCTTGTAAGTCTGCAATTCCTCAGGAGTGCAGTCAGTAGGAGCCTCAATAGGGGGCGACTCAGTCAGTGTATATGCTACCCTTTCCGAATTCAAGATGATTTTCAGGTTTCTTAGTCAAGTGAGGTAATTAGGTCCAGTTAACATGTGTTTGTCGAGTATTGCAGATATCGGATTGCGAATCGAAGACATTGTCGATTTGTACTGAAAAGTAAAAACAGATAAATGTTGATGACTATTTCAAAATATTTAGTAAGATATGAAGTTTGGACTTTTACTTCATAAATATTTGCTCCCACTGTTTTGACATCTTTCACTACCCTCTAATGAAAACGGGAAACTCCTTTCCTCAGTAGGTACGTAAGGTCCAATTAGCTAATTATGATCCCGAATAATATCAGCCAATCACAATTTCTAAAAGGTAGTTTCCAATTGCATCACAATGTAACCCTCTACGTAAACTTTTGTCTCACGTTTGATTAGGACCCAATAATATGACGTCGTTCATCTTTACGTGTCAAGCCTTACCCATCGATGTTGAACTTTAATGGACGGTCGCCATGAGTTCCCTCAATAATATGAGCCAAAATCATGGGAGTTCCACGTAGTTCACATCACCATGTCTATGGATGTCACAGCTTTCCGGCACCCAGAGCCCCCCCAATAATATGAGCCGAGCCCCGAGTACGGGTAGCGTTCAACATGCACCCATTGTCGATGGAAGACATGGAAATTATAAACAAATTTATAATTCCCCTTTTCGGGCTTGATATTAAATTTGAATCTTACTCAAAATGAGAGTTTTTAATTTTTGAAAGGTCTCATCATTAATTTTATCTAAAACCTCGCCATGTTTGATCGTATGTTTGCCGGATTCATCCAACTTTGTTATTATCATAATAATAACGCACATACTCATTATTTATAACATATCATGCATATATTATAAACATTAAACAAACAAGGATGATCAATCGCCCCAATACTAATTGCCCGTGTGAGCTAAACACGGGCCTAGGTCCAATCCTAGGGAAATGCATGAGATGCAAATGCAACTATTACATTAGCTTCCAATATTTACATGTCTTAGATCTTCATAATTATCATGGCCACCATATTCCAATCTTGATCATCCACTATACTAATATTTAAAAATAAATATCCATGGCAAATAGGGATACATCTCATGGGGGTGGGAACGGGCAATAAACCAAGCCCACTTTATAAATTGATAATTATTACAATCATTTAACACAAAATATCCTAACATACACCTAGCAAATTGGGCTTGGGCTTTTGATCATCTTTCATGCATAATATCACATATCATACACCATCAATTAATTATCACAATAATTAATTGATCTAATATTATATATCTTGATCCAATCACTAACCGCTACAAACACCTTTGTCTACTTTCAATTTAATTTATTTATAACCGAATTTCTTATAAATCACAATTTATTATAAATAATTAAAGTCCAACTTCAATTATTTATTTTTTGAGAAAAATTTGCAACTTTTGCAATTTTAAACTTAAGGGCCCAAAAACTTATTTTTCACCAAAAACATTTTGGCCCATTTAAAATTCACAAATATATTAGCCATCTAATGGCCTAACAACTCAAGGCCCATGACACTTTGATAATCCAAAACACTTTTGGAAACCCTAGTCGTCATCTCCTTCGCCGGATTCCGGCCAACTTACAAATTTTTTTTTATTAAAAAACTAGGGGCTGTTCGGGCAGCCCCTCGGGGAGCCCCAGCTGCCCGAAACGGGCAGCAGCTTGCTGCCGAGATTACCCCCAAAAACCGGCCTTGATTTTTTGCAAAATTACATCTCATGCGGTTAGAAATCGACCTCAATATAATATCATGTATATGCTACAAAAACTAGTACCCTCAGCTCTGATACCACTTGAAAGGGGATCGGTTACGGTGCCTGAATGCGCAACGGAAGTTCAAAAATTGATTTTCATGAAGAAATATTTCGGCCACCATATGTACTATGTGTAGCATATACAAAAACACAAAATATGACATTCATAGTGTGTTTAGAAAATATACCTATCAACATCTTGAGGTTGATGATGGCTCCAACCAAGATGTAAACAACTTGGCTCTTGAATGGCAAGACAATCTTCAAGCTTCCTTTGAGCCCACCTTTCTCAAATATTAAGCCCACCACCAACTAGCTAGAACCACTAGTTAAAAATCATAATTGAATTTATGGACTTAATTTAATTATCTCAAACATATTTGAGACTAATTAAACATTACTTGAATTTACTCAAGCCACTAGTTGAGTAATTATTTAACTATTGGGATATACAAGACCCAATATGATTTAATTAATTCAACACTTGAATTAATTTAATTATTTTGACTCTACTATGCCCACTAGTGTTTAATTAATTCAACACTTGAATTAATTTAATTTAATCCATAAAAATGTTTACGAAAATCACAATTTTCAAATACATTATTTATTTGGCCAACTTTTAATCTAGGAACAATTCCACAAATTAAAAGTTACATTTCTCTCATAGAATTCATACTTCTATTTTATTTATGCTTATAAACTCATTTATAAGCCGTTCAACACATTGAACAATTTTACTTCTCAACGGGATCTAGAAAGCTAGTACTTGTGTGGCCCTCAATGGTTCATTGATACAACTAGCCGCGGGTTCACATCTCCATGTGATTCGAACTAAACATGTTCTTATACGAGCATACCCCAATTGCTCTATTCTTACTTATCAACTCCTTGATAACAAGAATGTCAGAACTCAAGTCTGATAGTACCCAACCAATCATGTTAAACGCCTAGCAGCATCGCTTACATGATTCCCTAGGTATCAAATGATAGTTTCTGCAAGAACCATTCAATTATGGTTAGCGTACAGTACGGTCCCTTCAACTCATATATCCCGACCGATTCGACAACCATTGGTTTATCGAAAGTTGTCAATGAATCGATACTATGTGTCATGTCGTAGTTGCATCGATGGTGTAATCTATGAAACCCCTTTCATAATTACCACCATACTCTGATCAGATATTTCATTCTACAAACACATGATAGATAACACATAGGATATCCATACCCGAAGATAAGCGGTGAATCCCCGACTACAATGCATCGACTCCTATATGTTTCGACAGAACACCCAGCCTTTCCACCTGATGACCCCATGAGAGTCGGTACACAAGTCAAAGTGTAATTCTAGCACATAGAGTCTCTATGTTGTCTTGGGTCATAAGGACTAATGGTGTACAAACATAAACTAGAACTTTTCCACTCGATAAGTGAGAACCACTTGGAAAGTCCTTTTATGGAGGGTTGTTCAGTGCACTCTACAAGGAGCACCTATCTGCATGTTCGGACATCACAATGCCCCCTACCAATGAAACATGGTACTCACATCGCAGATACTAGTCTCGAACTCGAGCGGCCTATATCCTTCTTAGTGGCGGCTGAATCGACTAGGAACCGTTTAGAATATACAGTATTACAAATATGAGTTTCATGATACTCATCATATGAGCATCTCATATTCTTTCTACTATTTGTATATTCAAGGGCTTTATCTATGCAAATAGCATGGGTATACAGATAAAGATGTGCCAAAATAATAATTTCAAATATTATTAAAATAAAGATTGCTTATACATAGAGTTTCATTGTGAACACTCGGCCAACACTTGGCTCGACGTGCACCTACTCTAACATATCCAACTAAATTGAAAGAGGAGTATTTAGAGTACCATAATCCCACATTTTGTGTGCCCTTAAGATATTTTAAAATTCTTTTAGCGGCTATAAAATGCGATTGTTTAGGATTTGCTTGAAATCGAGCACACATGCAAACATCAAATACAATATCAGGACGACTAGTAGTTAGGTACAGTAATGAACCTATTAAACCTCTGTATAATGTCACCTCAACTGATATTCCCCTTGATCATTGTCTAGTTTGACTGATGAACTCATGGTTATGCTTGCAGCCGAGCATGTTTCCACACAAAATTTCTTGAGCAATTCCTTGGTGTATTTGGTTCGACTGATGAAAGTACCAGTTTCCAGTTTCTTTACTTGCAGACCGAGAAAAAATGTCAGTTCACCCATCATACTCATCTCGAATTTTTCCTGCATCAACTTAGCAAACTTCTTGCATAATTTGGGGTTAGTTGACCCAAAAATAATATCATCAACATAAATTTTCACAAGTAAAATATGATCATCTTTGGAAAATTTGAACAAAGTCTTATCAACTGATCCCACAGTAAAGTCGTGATCCGTTAAGAATTTTGAAAGAGTTTCATACCAAGCTCTTGGAGCTTGTTTAAGACCATACAATGTTTTGTTCAAATAATAAACATGATCAGGAAATGAGTGATTGTTAAAACCTGGATGTTGTTCAACTTAGGCTTCTTCTTGCAACTGACCATTTAGAAAGACACTCTTCACATCCATTTGATAGTGTAGTGCCCAAATTCAGTACACATATAACCCATGCATTTATTTAATCATTAAATCATTTTAATTAATTTTAAAACGAGTCTTAGTATTGTATGATTTATTTAAATGCATTATTTTAATTATTCATGTATATGTGATGCACGTTAAAATGTTTTTTTCGAGTTTCATGTTTTAGGTGATTATCCGAGGCGGGATCGAGGAAAAGACCGGTGACGATTTTTGGCAATTTTAAAATGTGGTATTTTCATTTTAAGTTAGGAAGGGTTATTTTGAATGATTTTTTTAGTTTTAGTATTTTAAAAAGTCTAATTTTATCACTAGATGATTTAATTATTTTAAACTTTTAAAATTAGCATTTTTATTGTGTTATTTTAATTAAGGAGTTTATTTAAAAATTAGTATGTATTTTATTTCTAAGGAATTGAGGAGCTAGTGTTGGATTAACTTTTAATTAGTGGTTAATTTATTATTAAGCAATTTATTATCCCTAAATCACACAACTAACTCACGCCACACACACACACACACTTTCACACACTAATATCGGCTTACACACACGCACAAGTTTTAATTCAGATTTTTATTATTTTGAGAGAGCAAAACCTAGGTTCCTAAGAACCCTAGCAGCCACCCCACTTCCCCCTATAATTCCCCGCAAATTTGCTTTGGTTTTCTTCAAGAATTTTAGCGCCACGGTCGTCCCGGATCAAGCCTCGCTCCGTTCCCGCATCGGTATCGCCGTTTCGGTAAAGTTTATCATCAAAAGGCACGTATAATCTCTCTTTTACTGCGTCGATCATGTCATATTATGCGTTGCGTTATTTTATGCGTAAAATTCATGTATGATGTTCATAGTTTGAGCGGATAATTGACTGGATCGATTTTGAAGGAAATTTTTAGATCTAAATCACGTTTTTACTGTTCTTCTTAAAACAGCGAATTTTTCGAGATTTTGAGAAAACTTTCAATGCTAAAAATGTATAACTTTTCGATACCTTTGATTTGATATAAAATTCAAGTTATTTGGACAAACATTGAGTGAGTTATGGCGTTTTTCGTGGAACTGCTCCAACTGCGACTTTTACGTAAATTGTGTTCTTGAAGTTATTTGTTGCAGGCTTCGTTGGGGATCGACGAATGATCGTTGCTGCGTATAGGTATATTGGTAATGATGTTTGGAGTGTTTTTGAGGTTTCATTTCTTGTTGTTAGGCACTCGAACTAGTTGGAAGTCGTAGGAAATCGATTTGATGTCAATTGCCGTATTTTGTGTCGTACGTGTTGTAGGGTAAACGTCGTGCTTTGGGGCGTTTGCACAAGTATGGTTCGATGTTATGGAATGCTAGGATGGGTCTCGAGGTGTCGGTTCACGGTCCGTATAATGGAGTCTAGAATGATAAACATTGTGTGTTCAGAATTTTCGTGAGTTTCAGAGTTGTGCAGGTACACGGACCCAGACACGGACCTGGGCACGGGGTCCGTGCCTTTGATTTCTTCTTGGTGCCATTTTTGCGTGCAGACACGGACCCCCGCACGGACCAGGGCACGGGGTCCGTGTCCTTGTTTCTTCTCGGAGTCAGAATTTGCGAAGCTACCCGGACCTCTACACGGATCCTAGCACGGGGTCCGTGTCCTTCCTTCTTCTTGGTAAGTCTTTTAGCGAACCTACACGGAACCATAGACGTACCCGGGCACGGGGTCCGTGTACTCACGTTTTTTGGAAAAGCTTAATGTTTTCTTTGGTGTTTGATGTCATGGTAGTGCAAGGATTATCAAGGTCGAGTCATGGGAAATTTTAGAATGTTCTAAGAATCGATTGAGATTGAGAGTAAGCATGATAATTACGTCTAAGTTATGCAAGTTAAGCTTTTGATGTCATGTAATACGTGCAGCAGCGGCCCCAATCGAAGTCCAACGAATCCCTCAACGCCAAGTAAGTATGTATGACGTGCAAGAAAATATTTTAAGTTTTTGAGGTATGCTAAATGTCTTGTGACCAAATTATGTTTAGGATTGGAAAGTGTTAAATTATGAACGGGGACCAATCCGCCCGTTAAATTATGAACGGGTTTAGATCGTGATTGGAAAGCGTTAAATTATGAACGGGGACCAATAAGCCCGTTAAATTATGAACGGGGATATCATGTATGTGGCATTGGATACGTCCCTATCAGCCCAGTACTGTGGTTTAGTCTTATCAGGCGTTTATTATGTATGGGTCACTTGCTTTGAAACATGCCTCTACGCAAAGAAAATTATGAAGTATGTATGTTTAAGTATGTTCAAGTATGCAAGCATGTTTATGAAAGTTTCACGTTATGGCACACCTAAGATATGTACGTATGTTCAAGTTTATTTCAAGTTCAAGTTTAAGTATGTACGCTCTATTTTGATATCGCATGTGGTTTTATTACGTATTATTCGTTACGTCCAGTTTATACGTGTTGAGTCTTTAGAATCACTAGACTTGATCGATGTAGGTGAGGATGATCATGATGAGACGAGGGGTGGGGACTAAGGAGCAGGCTTGGACTGAGCAGAAGGCTAGACCCGAGGACCGCCCACGTTATTTTAAGAATTTAAGAGTGAAAATATTAATTCTCTGATTTTATGTTTTGATGCGAGATGTTTTGAGCCAGGTTTTCTTTTAGCAAAATTTTTATTGGTGATGGATGATTTCAAAGATATAATTTTTATGAACGATGAGTTGACGACCGTATGGATGTTTTTATTTAAGAAAATTTTTATTTTTTCGCAAATTTTAAGTAGTAAAAGTACGGTACGTTACAGTTGGTATCAGAGCGGTGTTCTTGTAAAGGGTTATGCCTACTGCCAGTCGCAAAAAACTCACGAAGTCACACCTCAAGTCTGTAAGTTTTAAATTCATGTTATGTAGTAAGCATTACGTTTGATTTCAGCATGTCTATGTTTTAAGTTCGAGTTACGTGCATCTTATGATTGACCGTGAAGCAAGGGACGAAGATAGAGAAGCTCGTGAGGAGAGGAGAGACGCTCCTCCACCTCCACCTCCAGACATGCAGGCTCAGATGCTTGCTGGTATGACGCAGTTCTTCGCACAATTTGCGGGGAACCAGGCTGCAGCGAATGCAGAGGCAAGGCCTAGACTAGAGGCGGTGTATGAGAGGTTTCAGAGGATGAATCCTAAGGAGTTTTCGGGATCTACTGACCCGATGGTGGCAGAGGGATGGATTAAGTCCATCGACGTAATCTTTGACTTCATGGAACTGGCTGATGGAGACAGGGTCAGATGTGCCACGTTCCTTATGACAGGGGATGCAAGACGTTGGTGGGACAGCGCATCGATGGCAATTAATTTGCCGACTTTGTCTTCGACTGGATTCAAGGAAGTGTTCTTCGCCAAGTACTTCAGTGAGGAAGTAAGCTCCCGCCTGACCAGAGAGTTTATGACACTGAGGCAGGGGGACAGCAGCGTGGCAGACTTCGTCCGGAAGTTTGAGAGAGGGTGTTACTTCGTATCCCTCATTGTGAATGATGTCCAAGCAAAGCTGAGACATTTCATGGATGGATTGCGGCCAATCTTGCGTCGTGATGTGACGGTAGCTGGCCCCACTTCTTATGCGGTCGCCGTATCTAGGGCTTTGGCGGCAGAACAAGACCAGTGGGATATTGAGGCTGACAGGTTGGGCAAGAGGCCCTACCAGGCACCACCGCACCAACAGCCGCAACATCAGAATCAGCGAACCCCGCACAAGAGGCCTTACCAGGGGCCACCAGGAAAGAAACCCTATCAAGGACCGCCAAGGGCAAGGGTCCAATTCAGCAGCAAGGGACACCTCAGAACCCCGGTAATTTTCGAGTGTGCCCTAAATGCAACCGCCAGCATCCGGGAGAGTGCTTATACGGATCAGGCAAGTGTTTCAAATGTGGATCCAGTTACCACATGCTGAAGGAGTGCCCACAGTGGAAGCAGCCAACTCAAGAGAGAGTTTTCGCCATGCATGGTCAGGAGGCGAACCCAGACACTACACTACTGACCGGTAACCTTTTCTACCTAAGCTCAGTATCGTTTTGCCTTGCATGTGGAATTTTTATTTGGGATTATTAAGGTGTTAGTATTATTTTATTTTGGGTGACATGAGATAGTAATTTTTCTGCTATGTTTAAGGTTAATGTTAGAATTTTGGGGGTGTAAGTTTTGTGTTTTGCTAACGTCTCTCAGGGAATATTTTCATTAAGAGATTAGTCACAACGGCACTGATAGATTCAGAAGCCACTCACTCCTTTATCTCAGAGACTTTTGCTAATCATCTGGACATCAAGTCCATCGGCCTGGATATAAATTTTTCGGTGACAGTCCCATCCGGGGAAGAACTGTTAGCGACTAGCGTGATCAGAGACATTGATCTGGAATTGCAGGGCCATTTAGTATATGCGGATTTGATTCATAAGCCGATGCCAGAGTTCGACATTATTTTAGGAATGGACTGGCTGACGAGGAACAGAGTTCTGATTGATTTTCAGAAGAGGTCAGTATTGGTTAGACCACCGGGCATGGAGCAGTTCATATTTGAGCCAGCCAGATGGAGAAGTTTCCCTCGCATGATCTCTTGCATGCAGGCTAGAAGACTTATTTCTAAGGGGTGTCAGGCCTTCTTGGCCAGCATTATTTCTACACCTGACATACCCACTCCATCTTTATCTGACGTGCCAGTAGTCAGTGAATTCCCAGACGTCTTCCCAGACGATGTTTCAGGTCTTCCACCAGAGAGAGATGTGGAGTTTGCTATTGATCTCATGCCAGGCACAGTGCTAATCTCTAAGGCACCGTATCGATTAGCTCCAGCTAAAATTTTAGAACTCAAGCAGCAGATTCAGGAGCTTCTCGACAAGGAGTTTATCTGCCCTAGTTTCTCACCGTGGGACGCGCCGGTGCTCTTTGTGAAGAAAAAGGATGGGAGTATGAGGCTGTGCATCGATTACCGAGAGTTGAACGAGGTAACGATAAAGAATAAGTACCCACTTCCTAGAATCGAAGATTTGTTTGATCAGTTGCAGGGAGCTACGGTGTTCTCTAAGATAGATATTCGATCAGGGTATCACCAGCTGAAGGTGAAAGATGCAGATGTTCACAAGACATCCTTCAGGACCAGGTACGGGCATTACGAGTTCTTAGTAATGCCATTTGGGTTGACGAATGCTCCAACAATTTTCATGGACTTCTTGAACCGAGTATTTCAGCCTTTCCTTGACCAGTTTGTCATAGTATTTATTGACGATATTCTCATATACTCAAAGAGCCATGAGGAGCATAGCCAGCATTTGAGGACAGTGTTGCATGTTTTGCAGAGTCGCAAGTTATTTGCGAAGTTCAGTAAGTGCGAGTTTTGGTTGCAGAAAGTAGCGTTTTTGGGGCATATAGTGTCTAGAAGTGGTATTGAAGTGGATCCACCAAAGATAGCAGTCGTTAAGGAATGGGTTGAGCCAAAGAACGCATCGGAGATCCGCAGTTTTCTGGGTCTAGCGTGTTACTACCGTAAGTTCATTCAGGGATTTTCATCCATAGCAGTGCCCCTCACTTCACTCACCAAGAAAAATGCTGAATTCGTGTGGAGTGAAGAATGCCAGAAGAGCTTCGATACTCTGAAGCATTATTTCAGCGCCAGTGCTAGCCATGCCAACAGGGCAAGGTGATTTTGTGCTTTATACCGATGCATCTAAGCTCGGATTAGACGCAGTGTTGATGTAGCACGGTCGGGTTATAGCTTATGATTCCAGGCAGTTGAAGGTGCATGAGAATAATTACCCAACGCATGATTTAGAATTAGCCGCAGTCGTCTTTGCGTTGAAAATTTTGAGACACTACTTGTATGGCGAGAAATGTCATATTTTCACTGACAAAAAAAGTCTGAAATATTTCTTCACGCAGAAGGAGCTGAACATGAGACAGAGACGGTGGTTAGAGTTGGTGAAAGACTACGACTGTGAGATTAGCTACCATCCGGGAAAGGCTAATGTGGTCGCAGACGCCTTTAGCAGAAAAGTGGCAGTTGTAGCACAGTTGTCAATGTAGGAACCTCTTCAATCCGAGATTCAGAGGTTTGATTTAGAGGTTTATCGTAAGGAAAAAACTCCTAGATTGTCTAATCTGACAGTCAAGTCCGATTTACTAGAACGTATCCGGGCATGTCAGTCTTCAGATGTGCAGTTACAGAAATGGAGTGTAATGCCCGATAATTATAGAATTGTTAAACCAAGATTATTAATCTTCATTAACGGGAGACTCGGACGATATGAGAATGCATGAAATGCAATGAGGGAAGGAAAGACTTGAGAAACCAGGTGTGGCATGATCAGAAACTAGAATTTAGAAATTTGCACAACCGCACCCGCGGTGCTAGCACGACCGCACCCGCGGTGCGTGTGCAGAAAATGTAGTGCAAAGCCCGTAGCCACACCGCACCTGCGGTATTAGATGGAGCGCACCCGCGCTGTGACACCGCACCCGCGGTCTTGTAGGCAGCGCACCCGCGGTCAAGCTTCGGGAAATTTGGATAAAGTCGACGAGACGGGACCGCACCCGCGGTGCATGTATGACCGCACCCGCGGTGCGACATGCAACATGAAAAATGAGACACGTTTTAGAATTTGCATGCAATATATATATAGATGGTTGACACGTTATTTCTTCAGAATTTCAGAAAAGGGTCGAAGATTTGAGAGGAAAATCCTTACGCCTTTTAGATTTGAGGTTTCGAAGAATCCGTGCATCAGAATTCGAATCCGAACGCAGTATCGTGTTCCTCTCGACTCGAGCTACACAAGGACGTAAGTTTTATTACGTTTTGAGATGTTTTGAAATTATGATGTTGTCATATTTGAATATGATTCAAATATGGTGTTTCTGCTACCGTAGACATTGTATAATCGAAGACAGATTGAAGAACAGATTGATTATACAATTGTTATGAATTTCAGAAGATATTGATTTAGATTTAACACTAGATTAGTAGTGTTTGATTGAAGAATAGAGAGATGGTTATTCTTATGTGTTCTAGATAGATTATTCAGTAGATATGTGAAATCAGATCGAAGAAAGTATACTGTATGTTTGTGTTATATATTTCAGCATCTTTGAAGTTGTATTTGATAGATATTCATATGCTGGAATTAGAAGACTGATGATGTGGTTTTGATTATGTGTTCTGATATGAGATTTGTGATGTTGAGATTGCCGGGTTATCAAGACTGTATTGATATACCGTGGAAACATCAGTTGATTAGATTGATCAGATTATGTACTGAATTGAGTATTGATCAGAACAGATTGTGAATTGTGTTATTCATTGATAATATGTATTCGATATTGTCTTTTCAGATTGGATATGGACAGATTTGAATACAGGTCATCGTCTTCGTCAGACCGGGACGACAAAGGTATAATTCATGTGATATCTGGGAAGATATAACTCAAATCAGATCTCATTTGAGTTTCCCAACTAAATCACATACTTGATTATTGTTTATATTCTGATATGACTATGATTTGTTTATAGATTTTATATTCAAATCTTATAAAATGAACAGGCTTTGTTTACAGATTGTTATACATTGCATTTGAGATAGAAAAGTTTGACAGATAGTCAGACTTCTAGACGTTCGGTGTATCGTTACATAGGAGCAGACACCCTCCTATTGTAGATTATTCGATACAGATATGACCGAAGTCTAGGAATAAGACGTACGTCACCCCGATTGGGAGGGTACGTGACAGACAGTGACGTCTTATTCACCCCGGGAACCCTAGAGTTATAGTTGAGTCGAGTCTAGACATGATTTGACTAGAACTGCATGTGGTTATGAATGTGGTTTCATAGACTATGAAACCCATGTTTATTGCTTTCAGTCATGACAGCATGTTTATATGATTTGATTTAAATCGCATGTGTATCTGAATTGAGTTGCATGCTTATTTTGATTTGATTTCATAGATTATGAAATCTATTACTTTTGAATATGTTCATGATAGCATGTTTTATGATTTAGATTGTTTCTATACATGCTTACCATGTTTTATACTGGGATTTGTTCTCACCGGAGTTATCCGGCTGTTGTCGTGTCTGTATGTGTGCATGGCAACAGGTGGGGCAGGATCTGGGTCTCGAGCTAGATGAGAGATTGATGATAGCGTGGAGATCTCGGGCGTTGAAGATTTCTAGTGTTTCCTATTAGACTGTTACTACCTATGTTTGTAGTTGGAATTTGAACACTAGCGGATGATTGTACCAAACAGACTTGTATGTACATGATATTGTTTAATAAATTATAAAGACATGTTATGCTTTGGTTATTACATTTGCGTTAATGTTAAAAGCAAAATTTTGACCCACATTTTCGAGCAAAGATCCAATAAAACCCAAAAGAATTGAGTTAGAGCCCGGGTCCCCACAACAGGTGGTATCAGAGCAGATGATCCTTTAGACTGAGATAGTCAGAACTGATAGAGTTTATAGATTGAGATAGAAGAGAATGAGCGGGTTAGATTGAATTTTCTTCCTTGCATGTGATTGCTAGCATGAGATTTATGTCAATGTTGACTTACATGATTTGTGCTAGCATGGTTTATCGCTTTCCCTAGTACATGTTGTATTGTATCCGAATTGATTTCAGCATGTATATACCAAGCCTGAATCAGAATCGATTCCAGATCAGAGGTATATGATCAGAGGAGGGCTGAGATAGATTGTATAGATTGGGTACTAATCTGTTTGATATTCAGATATACCGCCTCGGAGAATTCCAGAAAGGGGTAGTACTTCGACTGAACAGATAGATGTATCAGAGACTCAGATAGAAACACAGATGAAGAGATTTCAGTCGTTTCAACCGCCAATTCTGAAAGGAACTGAGACGCCAGTAGATTGTGAGAATTGGCTTGAGGAGACAGAAATGGTGTTTGAATTCCTTGGTTTCACAGATGAGTGTAGAGTTAACCTGATTGAGAACCAATTGCAAGAGACTGCAAGAAGATGGTGGTTACTAACCAAAGGAGCTTTAAAACAGAACCGTTCAGTGATTTCGTGGAAGATTTTTAAATTTGAATTCTATCAAAGATTCTTCCCTACATCGTACAGACATGATAGAAGTGCAGAATTTGCAAACCTGAGACAGAATCAGATGAGTATTGATGAGTATTTGGCTCAGTTCTTCACCTTATTACGTTTTGCCCCTCTTGTGGCTAGGAATGATAATGCGATGTCTAGCCAGTTCATTCAGGGATTGAATCCAGAAATACGTACATTGGTGAGTGTGAAGCAATCGAATAGTTTTGCTGATACATTGAACAGAGCCAAAAGAGCAGAAACGGTTCTGATAGGACAACAAGGAGCATTGTTTGATATTCCAGCACCGAATCCACAACAACTGCCTTCCAGAGTTGGGATTGGCAGTAGCAGTGGTAAAAAGAAAGAACCATTGAAGATCGAAAAGAAACAGTTTAAGAAATTAGGAGGTGGACAGAGTAGTTCATCTAGCTCCAGTGTTTCCAGTCCGAGTTATACTGGAGTATACTGCAGAACTTGCGGAGGAAGACATTCCACAGAACACTGTCAAGGAGTACTTAGTAGATGCAATGTCTGTAAACAGCCGGGACACTTTGCGAGAGTTTGTCCTCAAAGAAGTTCCCGAAGATTTTAGGGAACAGAATTGTCAAAGAATCACGACTGAGAAATAGCTTCAGAACGCACAACAGCAGGGAGATATGATGTAGCTGTTGGGTTTGTTGTACTGTATTATTGATGTCCTTGCTTGTGGAGGAAATGTTGGTATCAGAAATTTCTGTATATATTGTACACTACAGTGAGATGAGAATGAAATAGAAATAGATTGTGATGTACTTGTGTTTCTGATTTGAACGCATTATTGATATGCATATGCTGAACCAGTACAGACATATTGTAGAATTTTTCCCGAAAATGGTAAGAGTCAGACCAGAGATGACTGATCAGTGGAAATACTACGATAAGGATATTAGATTTAGAATTCCTTTGATATCTGTATTGTACATGTGACTCGATTAATGCAGAAAGGAGCAGATTGCATCCTTCTGTATTCAGTAGATCTACTGAGATCGAGCCTAGCATTGGCTTATTTGCCAGTGATATACGAGTTGGCTGATGTTTGCCCAGATGAGATTTCGGATTTGTTGTGATCTCAAAAGATAGACTTCAGAAATTGAATGTAGATCAGGTAGTGTTTGGATGTTAAATTCAATACAGAATGATATTGAATATACAGAATAATACACACCGAATTGAAAGAATTGAATATTTGAAGATTGTAGTGAATATTATGAGAATTAGGACTATTGTATATAGAAATTATTCAGATAAGAATTCCGCTTGAAACAGATTGTATTCAGAGTAAATGAGATCTGATGTTAGTATACAGATTGACTTTGACACAGTTGAGATTGCAATCAGTGACAGATAGGATATCGATATCAGAAAGGTCAGAAATTTCAGAAATGTCAGAATTGTCAGAAATGTATTATGTCTGATTTGATAGATTATCTTATTCGATTATTGCTTTATATCTGCGGTGTATTGTTATTGTTCTAAATCAGTATTCGTGATATCTTGTATTGGTTGGGGAGCATATTATATTTGCAGATGATATATAGCAGTTAATCAGAATGGAATGAAGATTTGATTGATTTGTCAGAATCGATAGTATTGTTAGAACTTACAATCCTATAGATTGACTATATTAGTATAGATTATTGTTATTCTGAATCAGTATTGATACAGATTTTATGAACCGTTGAGAGTATATACAGTTCAGCTTGTATCAGAAATGAATTCAAGAATTTCAGCAGTTCAGAAACGTGATCAGAGTGGTCAGAACAGTATTTCGATAATCAGAGCAGAGTATCGATCAGAGAAACAGATATGTGATTTTGTGGTCTGTATTAGACTGATTGTGTCATGATATCAGAATGTTTCAGAGTTGTATAACAGAGTTGATATTTATAATCAGAACCGAATACCAGGTAGGTATTTTTCTTTACTTTTTATTATTAACTGATTGTTATGCCGAATAGTTCGAAGTTGAAATCACAGATAGTGTCAGAAATGCGTTGTAGTGACTTCAGTTGTCATGTTTGTGACTGAGAATGTATGATATTCGAACAGACAGTTTTGGTATAGACAGATTAAGTCAGTTGTGACAGAGTTGTACTGAAATTTTGGCAGAAATTGTACTGAACGGTACGAATTGTCAACAGATGAAGACAAAAATCAGAAGATTATCATAGATATGTATGTTTCTGTAAAGAAATGGGAGTGCATTTCTATGGCTTTTGTAATGAAATTACCGCCATTCTCTCCAGATTGAAATATGATATGATTGTGATTGACAGATTGTTCAATCTATATCTATTAGTTTGTACAAGATGATGTACAAACAGGACCAAATGACGAAGATCGATGTCAAGAAATGGTCAGAGTAATCAGAATATTGAGATAGATTATATCAGATTGTGATTTTTGATTGATTTTGTTTGATTGGTACTCGTGACAAAGTAGATCCTGAGCTCTCTCTTAGATTGTTTTACAGATTGACAGACGGTCAGAATGTATTATCCAGGTATTGAAAGATTTTGGTACAGCCTTAGTGCTGAATGTTAGCACTAATTGATATGATTTATTATCACTGCATGACAATAGCTATCAGTGTATCAGATGAGTAATGAAATAATTATAGACAAGACAATATACAGTGAATACTATCAATTTCTTTTGAAGAAGATTCGAAAGAAGATGAAGATAGTTCAGAATGAACAGATTTAAGAAACCAACGTCGAATGATGACGATTGGTATATGAAGCTGATGATGGTAGATGTCCTTGATTGGGATAAACAAATTCGATAACAAATGCTGGTATTGCTTTGTTATGAACTATAGATGGGCATATACGGATGTTGTATAACCAGTAATGTGAGATTGATTCTGTCAGAATCATTGTGTAAAGTATTCTGATATTATACTTAATGAATTCTTATTCCATACTGGAATCAGAGAGTTGAGTTCGAGTTTAACTCTAGTATACATTTCTTCTCGTACAGCTGAATTGATTACTTGAGAGTTCGAGGACGAACTCAGATCTAAGAGGGGGAGAAATGTAATGCCCGATAATTATAGAATTGTTAAACCAAGATTATTAATCTTCATTAACGGGAGACTCGGAGGATATGAGAATGCATGAAATGCAATGAGGGAAGGAAAGACTTGAGAAACCAGGTGTGGCATGATCAGAAACTAGAATTTAGAAATTTGCACAACCGCACCCGCGGTGCTAGCACGACCGCACCCGCGGTGCGTGTGCAGAAAATGTAGTGCAAAGCCCGTAGCCACACCGCACCTGCGGTATTAGATGGAGCGCACCCGCGCTGTGACACCGCACCCGCGGTCTTGTAGGCAGCGCACCCGCGGTCAAGCTTCGGGAAATTTGGATAAAGTCGACGAGACGGGACCGCACCCGCGGTGCATGTATGACCGCACCCGCGGTGCGACGTGCAACATGAAAAATGAGACACGTTTCAGAATTTGCATGCAATATATATATAGATGGTTGACACGTTATTTCTTCAGAATTTCAGAAAAGGGTCGAAGATTTGAGAGGAAAATCCTTACGCCTTTTAGATTTGAGGTTTCGAAGAATCCGTGCATCAGAATTCGAATCCGAACGCAGTATCGTGTTCCTCTCGACTCGAGCTACACAAGGACGTAAGTTTTATTACGTTTTGAGATGTTTTGAAATTATGATGTTGTCATATTTGAATATGATTCAAATATGGTGTTTCTGCTACCGTAGACATTGTACAATCGAAGACAGATTGAAGAACAGATTGATTATACAATTATTATGAATTTCAGAATATATTGATTTAGATTTAACACTAGATTAGTAGTGTTTGATTGAAGAATAGAGAGATGGTTATTCTTATGTGTTCTAGATAGATTATTCAGTAGATATGTGAAATCAGATCGAAGAAAGTATACTGTATGTTTGTGTTATATATTTCAGCATCTTTGAAGTTGTATTTGATAGATATTCATATGCTGGAATTAGAAGACTGATGATGTGGTTTTGATTATGTGTTCTGATATGAGATTTGTGATGTTGAGATTGCCGGGTTATCAAGACTGTATTGATATACCGTGGAAACATCAGTTGATTAGATTGATCAGATTATGTACTGAATTGAGTATTGATCAGAACAGATTGTGAATTGTGTTATTCATTGATAATATGTATTCGATATTGTCTTTTCAGATTGGATATGGACAGATTTGAATACAGGTCATCGTCTTCGTCAGACCGGGACGACAAAGGTATAATTCATGTGATATCTGGGAAGATATAACTCAAATCAGATCTCATTTGAGTTTCCCAACTAAATCACATACTTGATTATTGTTTATATTCTGATATGACTATGATTTGTTTATAGATTTTATATTCAAATCTTATAAAATGAACAGGCTTTGTTTACAGATTGTTATACATTGCATTTGAGATAGAAAAGTTTGACAGATAGTCAGACTTCTAGACGTTCGGTGTATCGTTACATAGGAGCAGACACCCTCCTATTGTAGATTATTCGATACAGATATGACCGAAGTCTAGGAATAAGACGTACGTCACCCCGATTGGGAGGGTACGTGACAGACAGTGACGTCTTATTCACCCCGGGAACCCTAGAGTTATAGTTGAGTCGAGTCTAGACATGATTTGACTAGAACTGCATGTGGTTATGAATGTGGTTTCATAGACTATGAAACCCATGTTTATTGCTTTCAGTCATGACAGCATGTTTATATGATTTGATTTAAATCGCATGTGTATCTGAATTGAGTTGCATGCTTATTTTGATTTGATTTCATAGATTATGAAATCTATTACTTTTGAATATGTTCATGATAGCATGTTTTATGATTTAGATTGTTTCTATACATGCTTACCATGTTTTATACGGGGATTTGTTCTCACCGGAGTTATCCGACTGTTGTCGTGTCTGTATGTGTGCATGACAACAGGTGGGGCAGGATCTGGGTCTCGAGCTAGATGAGAGATTGATGATAGCGTGGAGATCTCGGGCGTTGAAGATTTCTAGTGTTTCCTATTAGACTGTTACTACCTATGTTTGTAGTTGGAATTTGAACACTAGTGGATGATTGTACCAAACAGACTTGTATGTACATGATATTGTTTAATAAATTATAAAGACATGTTATGCTTTGGTTATTACATTTGCGTTAATGTTAAAAGCAAAATTTTGACCCACATTTTCGAGCAAAGATCCAATAAAACCCAAAAGAATTGAGTTAGAGCCCGGGTCCCCACATGGAGGCTGAAAGACGAAGCCAAGGGCAGTGTTCTTTATACTGTGTCAGATGAGATTGAGAGATACAAAGGAAGAATGTGGGTGCCTAGTGTTGATTCGATCAGAAATGATATTCTAACAGAGGCACAAGCATCTCCGTATTCTATTCACCCAGGAGGTACCAAGATGTATAAGGACCTACAGATCTTGTATTGGTGGCCAGTGATGAAGAGAGACGTCCGCAGATTTGTGTCTGAATGCCTCAATTGTCAGCAGTTGAATGCAGAGCATCAGAGGCCAGCAGGATTGGTTAAGCCACTCCCCATCCCAGAGTGGAAATGGGAGAATGTCACAATGGACTTTGTGGTTGGATTACCGAGGTCAGTCAGAGGATTTAATTCTATTTGGGTTATTGTGGATCGACTCACGAAGTCAGCGCACGTTTTGTCAGGGAAGACGACTTTCTCCATGACGCAGTATGCGGAGCTTTATATTAGGGAGATAGTCCGTTTACATGGGTTCCCAATTTCGATTGTGTCTGACAGGGACCGGAGGTTTACGTCGTCCTTCTTGAAGAGCTTACATGCAGCCATGAGGACAAAGTTGCTTTTCAGTACAGTTTTTCACCCGCAGACAGATGGCCAGTCTGAGCGAGTGATCCAGATTTTGGAGGATTTATTGCGAGCCTGTATGATTGATTTTCAGGGGACTTGGGAGCCTAAGAGCAATACCATATATACAACAATATCAACTATATTTTCATATAAAACTATGCACCATATTGTCCATATTCTCATATACATGCATACTATGTATCATCATAAACATAATATGATTCTTGTTTCAAACCCTAACATTTCACTCATTATAATACATATGCGGAAGCTATACAATAATAAGTCCCGGTTCTTGTCGAGGTGAGGCACGTCACAAGCATCCATTGGCGAACCGACATCCTACGCATCTTCACTACCTGATCCTGTAATACATGAGCTACGTGAGTTTATAAAACTCAATAAGTTGGCACTTATACACATCAATATGCGTCGAAGGAACATACATATCAAGTCGTGATCAATAATGAATCTTAAAAACATGTCATACCGTAGCATATATCCAATGTTCATTTTTGTACTTGAGCCTCATTAGTTGACATGTACTACCATGCTTGCTTTATTATATAGCTACTACTGCGTTGGGCGTCAGGGAGCAACCTTTGGCAACCCCACGCCCCATGAACATATATTGGCCAATAGCTTTGGTGGACTGAAAACCACCCATGATGTCAACAAGCTCTATATCATGTAAAATCAGTCCTTTTCTTTTCATGTTCATGTTCATGTTCATAACATAGCACCCATCATCAAGATTAATGAGTTCCTTACATATTTAATACATAACAATGGAATATGGTGCTATGTTTTCATCCATAAGATACTAACAATGTACATATAACAATAATCAATGAGAAGTATTTGAAATCATAATATTACTCATGTATTACTTCAAGAACATGCCAACTTACTGTCCAATCGTACGAATACTTGTTTGAGACGATGTATCTCGCTCCTATAAACTCTAAGATGCCCTTCGGTTGGAGAACTAAATTATAACTTGAAGGAAAGGAAGAACAAGGTCACTTGGAGGAAGATTCCTAGGTTTTCTCTCGAGTCTTGTTGTGGAAGAAGATAGGTGAACTGATCAATATGCTAAGAAATTCGATGCTTATCTTTTTATACAGTGCCGGGTGCATATGCGCGACATTCTGGGCGCATATGCGCGGCATGTTCTGCCCTCCCGGCGCACATGCGCGAATTCGGGCGCATATGCGCGCTACATTCTGCCACAAAACTCATTTTTGACTTCTGAATTAGCAAACGTGGTCAACATGAAAGTTGTAGACCTATGTGTTTTCTTGAATCTCCCCAAATTTCAGGTCATTTGGAGGTCTGGGTAAAAGGTTATGCCCATTCTCTCAACATATGTCAGTGCAGGAACAACGAAACACACGACACACTTCGGGCCACTTTTGGCTCGTCTTCCCTAATGATTTGAACAAAACCCAAAACGTGAAAGTTGTAGCATTATACCTTATCTTTCTAATGGTTAAGGCCTCACACATTTTGGATCAATATTCAAATCATTATGCTAAAACCCGTAACAACTACCACAATTTCGTCTCATTTCCTGCAGTCCTATACCAACTTTCATTACATTACTTCTACCTACACCTCTTACTATCACTATTTTAACACATATTCATTCTTGATACACCATAGAAAATATAAAAATCATGTTCAATCCCAATATTGATACATCAATCATCACGTGAAATCTAATGAGCTAAATAACTACATAATAAACGACATAAACGCATTATTATCATTTGTACGAGTAACCGGACATTAAAATTATCCCCTCCTTCAAAGAATTTCGTCCTCGAAATTTGACGTACCAAATAGTTCAGGATATCTCTGTTGGATCTCGTCTTCTCGCTCCCAAGTTGCTTCTTCAATTGCATGGTTGCGCATAGTAGTTTCACCAAAGGTATTTCCTTGCCTCGTAACACTTTTGATTTCCTATCAAGGATTTGGACCGGTCGTTCTTCATATGAGAGATTCGATGCAAGCTCCAATGGTTCATAATGAAGAACGTGAGAAGGATTGGCCAAATACTTTCGTAGCAAGGAAACGTGAAAAACATTATGAACATTTGACAAGTTCGGTGGTAAAGCAACTCGGTAGGCTCTGTCTCCTATTCTTTCCAAGATTTCAAATGGACCTATATATCTTAGACTTAATTTTCCCTTCTTACCAAAACGCAAAATGCCCTTCAATGGTGATATCTTTACAAATACATGGTCCACAACCTGAAATTCCAATCGACGATGTCGCACATCAGCATAGCTTTTCTGTCGACTCTGGGCAGTGTGCATTCTTTCTCTGATCTTGGTTACCAATTCAGCTGTCTGTTGTACCAATTCAGGTCCTAATAATTTCTTTTTTCCTATTTCATCCTAATGTACTGGAGATCGACATTTTCTACCATATAATGCAGTATATGGTGCCATTCCAATGCTTGACTGATAGCTATTGTTATATGTAAACTCAGCCAACGGTAGTTTACTGTCCCAACTACCTGGGAAGTCAATAGTACATGCCCTCAACATATCTTCTAAGATCTGATTCACTCGTTCTGATTGTCCATCATTTTGAGGGTGGAATGCTGTGCTGAATGACAATCGAGTTCCCATAGCATGATGAAAGCTTTTCCAAAATGCAGATGTAAATTTGGGATCTCTATCTGATACAATGGACACTGGGATGCCATGAAGCCTCAATATCTCTTTGATGTATTCTTCAGCATATTGATTCATCGTGTATGTGGTCTTCACCGGAAGAAAGTGAGCTGATTTCGTAAGTCGATCCACAATAACCAATATAGCATTGAATCCTCTTCGTGTTCTTGGCAAACCAAGGATGAAATCCGATGTGTTCCCATTTCCAGCCAGGAATGGTTAGTGGTTTCAGAAGTCCTGCTGGTCTTTGATGTTCAGTTTTGACCTGTTGAAAAGTTAGACATTGTGCAACAAATTGAGCAATGTCCCTTTTCATACCTGGCCAACAAAATAATGGTTTCAAATCCTTGTACATTTTTGTTCCTCCTGGATGGATCGAATAGGGAGTAGCATGAGCATCAATAAGAATGTCGGTTCTGATCGTTCCTTGCTTTGGCACACACAATCTCCCTTGATATGTCCATATTTCTTCCCCATTCAATTCAAAGTTAAAATTTCCTTTTTCTTCATCTCCCGGCCTCAATTGCTGTAATTCATTATCTGTGTTTTGTTCGACCTTAATCCTGTCTGCAAGCGTTGGTCGAATCATGAGGGATGATAACTGGATTACAGTCCCTTTTGGAATAACATCAATCTTCAAGTTCTGTAAATCCCATAAAATTTGTTCTTGTATTTGCATTGCAACAATAGAACTGGACTTTCGACTTAATTAATAACACAATCGTAATCCTTCACCAATTCCAACCAGCGTCGTTGTCTCATATTCAGTTCTTTTTGAGTGAATAAATATTTCAGACTCTTGTGGTCCATGTAAATTTCACACCGTTCACCATATAGATAATGGCGCCATATTTTCAACGCAAATACCACTGCTGCCAGTTCTAAATCATGTGTGGGATAATTCTTTTCATATTCTTTCAATTGTCTTGAGGCATAAGCAATCACCTTCCCGGGCTGCATTAAAACTGCTCCTAAACCTTGTTTCGAAGCATCACTATATACTACGAAATCTCCTGATCCTTCTGGAATAGCAAGGACCGGTGCTGATGTCAATTTTGCCTTTAATTCTTGGAAACTGTGATCACATGCTTCGTTCCATACAAATTTCACATTCTTTCTTGTTAAATCAGTCAAAGGCAATGCAATCTTAGAAAATCCCGCTATAAACCGACGGTAATAACCATCTAACCCAAGAAAACTACGTACCTCGGTAACAGTGGTAGGTCATAGCCAATTATTAACAGCTTCAATCTTACTTGGATCCACTGATATGCCTTCTTTTGAAATGATATGACCCAAGAATGCTACTTGTTCAAGCAAAAATTCACATTTCTTCTATTTGGCATATAAATGTTTATCCTTCAAAGTCTGCAAAACTAATTGCAAATGTTCTCGATGCTCCTCTACAGTTCGTGAGTAGATGAGAATATCATCTATAAACACAATCACGAACCTGTCTAGAAATGTCTTGAAAATTCTATTCATTAAATCCATAAAAGCGGCTGGTGCATTTGTTAGTCCAAATGGCATTACAAGAATTCGTAATTCCTGTACCTGGTTCGGAAGGCAGTCTTTGAGATATCATCTGATTTAACTTTTAATTGATGATAGCCTGATCGTAAATCAATCTTCGAAAAAATAGCAGCTCCTTGTAATTGATCAAACAAATCATCAATTCTGGGAAGTGGATATTTGTTTTTAATTGTCACTTTGTTCAACTCCCGATAATCAATACACAAACGAAGAGTACCGTCTTTCTTTTTCACAAACAAAACAGGTGCACCTCATGGTGAAAAGCTCGGTCTAATAAACCTTTTATCAAGAAACTCCTGTAACTATTCTTTCAATTCTTTCATTTCTGTAGGAGCTAATCGATAAGGAGCTTTTGAGATCGGATGAGTTCCTGCCACAACATCAATTACAAATTCAATCTCTATCTGGGGGTAATCCTGTTACATCATCAGGAAATACTTCTGGAAACTCACACACAACATCTGTATCTTTTAGTTCACGAACTGGTGGATCAATAACTAAAACAGATGCTAAATATCCTTGACACCCCTTTTGTAATAATTTACAAGCCTTCATACAAGAGATTATCCGAAGAGGTAAGGATATACCTGCACTTGCTACTGTGAATGGTTCAGCTCCTACTGGTGCAAACTTGATCATATTTAGACCACAGTCAATAGTGACTCTATACTTCGAGAGCCAATCCATTCCCAATATCACATCAAAATCGGTCATTTTCAAAACAATCAATTCAGCATACATCTGATGACCTTGGACATATATTGGACATCCTCGCACAATCTGATCTGTCTGTAATTATTGCCCGGAAGGTAAGGCTACAGCGAGTTGTGTCTCTGTTGTACTTGCTGTAATGCCCAGTCTCCTTACAAATGATTCCGAAATAAAAGAATACGTGGCTCCTTAATCTAGTAAAACAATAGCAGTAATACCAGAAATCAAGAACATACCGGTGATCATCGATGTATCCGCATCCACTTATTCTTTGGTCATGGAGAAAAAGCGTCCCTGTACTTTCTCAGAACTTCCTGGACAATTCTTGGCGAGATGTACTAGCTTCCTGCAACGATAACAAACATTAGAACCCTGCATACACTCCTCGCCATGGAGTTTGCCACATTTAGGACAAGGCGGCCTGTCCTGTTCTTTACGTGGAGGGGTACCCTTGCCATGGGGTTCCTCTGGTCGAGTACCCTTGTTATCGGTCTTTTTGCCTTGTCCTATTCCTTGGCTCTTTTGAAAGTACTGTTGCCTATCTCTCTCAATGTCTTGTTCGTCCTGTTCAGCCATAAGTGCTCTTTCCACTATCTCCCCATACGTAGAAACTTTAGACATTCGTACATCTCTTTTAATTTCAGAGCGAAGTCCCCTCATGAAGTGTTCGCCCTTACTTGTGTCATCCTGTGCAATATATGGTACATATTGGACTCCGGCCTCGAATTGTTGTATGTATTCCCCCATTGACATGGTTCCTTGCTTCAGATTAAGGAAATCGCTGGCTTTCTTGGCTCGTACATCTTTACTGAAATACTTGTTGTAAAACACGGTTTTGAAAGTTCCCCATGTCAATGGTCCAATTGGTAATGCAACTCTTGCATTTCCCACCATATTCTTGCATGTTTTGTTAAGAGAAAGATGGCACAAGTTACTTGGTCAGCATCATCCATGTGAAGGTAGGAGAAGATGGACTCCAATGATTTAATCCATTCTTCTGCTACTGCCGGATCGGTACTTCCCATGAATTCAGGGGGATTCAAACGTCGAAAACGATCATATACGTCTGTCTGAACAGGCACATGTCTGTGTACTATGGTTGTGCTTGTGCCTGTTCATGAGTAGTCCGTTGCATCTCCAGTAGCTGCTGTATTTGTTCACCATGGACTTTTGCTTGTTGTTGGAGTAATTGAGCGAAGTCATCTATCGGTCGTGGCACACTGCCCTCACCTTCGACTGCTGAGGCCTTGCCCTTAGATGACTCTCCTTCATGTACTTTACGTTTAGGTGGCATCGTGTTTGATCCTATATATAGATCACTGACACACATAACTTAGCATAAACTATGGAATACAAAGATACTTACTTGCCGAGTTCTTCATGTGGATGAAGTTCAGTGTCTTCCCTGTCGAAGAACCGTGGGCTCTGATACCATAAAAATTGTCACACCCTTACTCTATACTTAGCATAATTACCATAATTAAAATAAGGTTTGAATGATATAACTATATTATGAAGCAAATCGAACAAGAGGCATCACTTTGATGGTTTATAAAATTTTTGGCATGATGTCCCTACATTTTGTTTAAACCAAACCTCAAGCAATACCATATATACAACAATATCAACTATATTTTCATATAAAACTATGCACCATATTGTCCATATTCTCATATACATGCATACTATGTATCATCATAAACATAATATGATACTTGTTTCAAACCCTAACATTTCACTCATTATAATACATATGCGGAAGCTATACAATAATAAGTCCCGGTTCTTGTCGAGGTGAGGCACGTCACAAGCATCCATTGGCGAACCGGCATCCTACGCATCTTCACTACCTGATCCTGTAATACATGAGCTACGTGAGTTTATAAAACTCAATAAGTTGGCACTTATATGTATCAATATGCGTCGAAGGAACATACATATCAAGTCGTGATCAATAATGAATCTTAAAAACATGTCATACCGTAGCATATATTCAATGTTCATTTTTGTACTTGAGCCTCATTAGTTGACCTGTACTACCGTGCTTGCTTTATTATATAGCTACTACTGTGTTGGACGTCAGGGAGCAAACTTTGGCAACCCCACGCCCCATGAACATATATTGGCCAATAGCTTTGGTGGACTTAAAACCACCCATGATGTCAACAAGCTCTATATCATGTAAAATCAGTCATTTTCTTTTCATGTTCATGTTCATGTTCATAACATAGCACCCATCATCAATATTCATGAGTTCCTTACATATTTAATACAAACAATGGAATATGGTGCTATGTTTTCATCAATAAGATACTAACAATGTCCATATAACAATAATCAATGAGAAGTATTTGAAATCATAATATTACTCATGTATTACTTCAAGAACATGCCAACTTACTGTCCAAGGGTACGAATACTTGTTTGAGACGATGTATCTCGCTCCTATAAACTCTAAGATGCCCTTCGGATGGAGAACTAAATTATAACTTCAATTGATGAAGGAAAGGAAGAACAAGGTCACTTGGAGGAAGATTCCTAGGTTTTCTCTCGAGTCTTGCTGTGGAAGAAGATAGGTGAACTGATCAATATGCTAAGAAATTCGAAGCTTATCTTTTTATACAGTGCCGGACGCATATGCGCGAAATTCTAGGCGCATATACGCGGCATGTTCTGCCCTCCCGGCGCACATGCGCGAATTCTGGCGCATATGCGCGCTACATTCTGCCAAAAAACTCATTTTAAACTTCCGAATTAGCAAAAGTGTTCACCATGAAAGATGTAGCCCTATGTGTTTTATTGAATCTCCCCAAATTTCAGGTCATTTGGAGGTCTGAGTAAAACGTTATGCCCATTCTCCCAACATGTGTCAGTGCAGGAACAACGAAACACACGACACACTTCGGGCCACTTTTGGCTCGTCTTCCCTAATGATTTGAACAAAACCCAAAACGTGAAATTGTAGCATTATACCTTATTTTTCTAATGGTTAAGGCCTCACACAATTTGGATCAATATTCAAATCATTATGCTAAAACCCGTAACAACTACCACAATTTCGTCTCATTTCCTGCAGTCCTATACCAACTTTCATTACATTACTTCTACCTACACCTCTTACTATCACTATTTTAACACATATTCATTCTTGATACACCATAGAAAATATAAAAATCATGTTCAATCCCAATATTGATACATCAATCATCACGTGAAATCTAATTAGCTAAATAACTACATAATAAACGACATAAACGCATTATTATCATTTGTACGAGTAACCGGGCATTACACTAAGATACCGCTAGTGGAGTTTACCTACAACAACGGCTTCCAATCATCTATAGGTATGGCTTCCTACGAGGCTTTGTATGGAAGAAAGTGCAGATCACCAGTTCTTTGGGATGAAGTTGGTGAGAGAGCGGATCTTGGTCCATAGATAGTTCAGCAAACTGCCGATGTGCTGGTCAAGATTCGTTACAGAATGAAGACTTCCAAAAGCTGTCAGAAGAGCTATGCTGATAAGAGGAGGAGAGATCTTGAGTTTGCCATTGGTGATCACGTATTCGTCAAGATAGCACCTATGAAGGGTGTAATGAGATTTGGGAAAAGAGGCAAGCTGAGTCCGAGGTTTATTTGGCTGTTCGAGGTTTTGGACAGAGTTGGGACATTAGCTTACCATGTAGCGCTTCCGCCGAATCTGGCCGGGGTACACAATGTGTTCCACGTTTCTATGCTGAGGAAATATCTAGCCAATCCTTCGCATATTCTGAGTTATGAGCCGTTGCAACTTGCTCCTGACCTGTCTTATGAGGAGAGACCTATCCAGATCCTAGACAGACAGGAGCGTAGGCTTCGGAACAAGGTGACCAAGCTGGTCAAAGTACGATGGCTAAATCAATCAGTGGAGGAAGCCACTTGGGAAGTAGAAGCAGACATGAGAGTTCGCTACCCTGAGTTGTTCGGTAAGACTTAATTTCGAGGAAGAAATTTTTTATAAGTGGGGGACGAACTGTAGTGCCCAAATTCAGTACACGTATAACCCATGCATTTATTTAATCATTAAATCATTTTAATTAATTTTAAAACGAGTCTTAGTATTGCATGATTTATTTAAATGCATTATTTTAAGTATTCATGTATATGTGATGAACGTTAAAATGTTTTTTTTCGAGTTTCATGTTTCAGACGATTATCTGAGACGGGATCGAGGAAAAGACTGGTGACGATTTTTGGCAATTTTAAAATGCGGAATTTTTATTTTAAGTTAGGAAAGGGTATTTTGAATGATTTATTTAGTTTTAGTATTTTTAAAAGTCTAATTTTATCACTAGTTGATTTAATTATTTTAAACTTTTAAAATTAGCATTTTTATTGTGTTATTTTAATTAAGGAGTTTATTTAAAAATTAGTATGTATTTTATTTCTAAGGAATTGAGGAGCTAGTGTTGGATTAACTTTTAATTAGTGGTTAATTTATTATTAAGCAATTTATTATCCCTAAATAACACAACTAACTCACGCCACACACACACACACACTTTTCACACACTAATATCGGCTTACACACACGCACAAGTTTTAATTCAGATTTTTATTATTTTGAGAGAGCAAAACCTAGGTTCCTAAGAACCCTAGCAGCCGCCCCACTTCCTCCTATAATTCCCAGCGAATTTGCGTTGGTTTTCTTCAAGAATTTTAGCGCCACAGTCGTCCCGGATCAAGCCTCGTTCCGTTCCTGCGTCGGTATCGCCGTTTGGATGTTTTTGAGGTTTCATTTCTTGTCGTTAGGCACTCGAACTAGTCGGAAGTCGTAGGAAATAGATTTGATGTCAATTGCCATATTTTGTGTCGTACGTGTTGTAGGGTGAACGTCGTGCTTTGGGGCGTTTGCACAAGTTTGGTTCGATGTTATGGAATGCTAGGATGGTTCTCTAGGTGTCGGTTCACGGTCTGTATAATCGAGTCTAGAATATAAACATTGTGTTCAGAATTTTTCGTGAGTTTCAGAGTTGCGCAGGTACACAGACCCAGACACGGACCCAGGCACGAGGTCCGTGCCTTTGATTTCTTCTTTGTGCCATTTTTGCATGCAGACACGGACCCCCACACGGACCAGGGCACGGGGTCCGTGTCCTTGTTTCTTCTCGGAGTCAGAATTTGCGAAGCTACCCGGAACTCTACACGGATCCTAGCACGGGGTGCCGTGTCCTTCTTTCTTCTCGGTAAGTCTTTTAGCGAACCTACACGGAACCATAGACGGACCCGGGCACGGGGTCCGTGTACTCACGTTTTTTGGAAAAGCTTAATGTTTTCTTTGGTGTTTGATGTCATGGTAGTGCAATGATTATCATGGTCGAGTCATGGGAAATTTTAGAATGTTCTAAGAATCGATTGAGATTGAGAGTAAGCATGATAATTACGTCTAAGTTATGCAAGTTAAGCTTTTGATGTCATGTAATACGTGCAGCAGCGGCCCCGATCGAAGTCCAACGAATCCCTCAACGCCAAGTAAGTATGTATGACGTGCAAGAAAATATTTTAAGTTTTTGAGGTATGCTAAATGTCTTGTGACCAAATTATGTTTGGGATTGGAAAGCGTTAAATTATGAACGGGGACCAATCCGCCCGTTAAATTGTGAACGAGTTTAGATCGTTGGAAACCGTTAAATTATGAACGTGGACCAATCAGCCCGTTAAATTATGAACGGGGATCTCATGTATGTGGCAGTGGATACGTCCCTGTCAGCCTAGTGCTGTGGTTTAGTCTGATCAAGCGTTTATTATGTATGGGTCACTTGCTTTGAAACATGCCTCTACGCAAAGAAAATTATGAAGTATGTATGTTTAAGTATGTTCAAGTATGCAAGCATGTTTATGAAAGTTTCACGTTATGGCACGTCTAAGATATGTACGTATGTTCAAGTTTATTTCAAGTTCAAGTTTAAGTATGTACGCTCTATTTTGATATCGCATGTGGTATTATTACGTATTATTCGTTACTTCAAGTTTATACGTGTTGAGTCTTTAGACTCACTAGACTTGATCGATGTAGGTGAGGATGGTCATGATGAGACGAGGGGTGGGGACCAAGGAGCAGGCTTGGATTGAGCAGAAGGCTAGACCCGAGGACCTCCCACGTTATTTTAAGATTTTAAGCATGAAAATATTAATACTCTGATTTTATGTTTTGATGCGATATGTTTGAGCCAGCTTTTCTTTTAGCAAAATTTTTATTGGTGATGGATGATTTCAAAGATATAATATTTATGAACAATGAGTTGACGATCGTATGGATGTTTTTATTTAAGAAAATTTTTAATTTTTCCGCAAATTTTAAGTAGTAAAAGTACGGTACGTTACAAATAGGATTTAATGTTCTTGAAGGATGCATAGGCGAGGAATATTCTGATTGCTTCCAATCTGGCAACTAGTGCATATGTTTCATCATAGTCAATTCCTTCTTCCTGCCTATACCCTTGTGTTACAAGTTTTGCTTTGTTGCGTGCAACTGAACCATCTTCATTCAGTTTATTCCTGAATACCCACTTCGTACCTATAATAGTTTTGCAAACTGGTCTTGGAACTAAATCCCAGACTTTGTTATGGGTAAACTGATTTAGCTCTTCTTGCATTGCATTTATCCAGTTAAGATCAGCAAGAGCTTCATCAGTTTTCTTTGGTTCAAATTGCGATACAAAAGCGAAATGAATGAACAAATTAAGCATATGATTCCTTGTCCTTACCGGGTCAGATGGATTACCTATTACAAAATCTGGTGGGTGAGATTTCGTCCATCTGAGTTCAGCATTTTTTGTATCAGCAATTGCTTCTGTTGGCAACTGAACAGTTTCAGTTGTGGAAGGCAACTGAACCGTTTCAGTTTCAGTTGGAGCTGTTTCAGTTGGTAATTGAATATCATTTGTTTGCTCTACCAACTAACTTTCATGAACGACTTCTTGTTCAACTGATTGATCCACAATTTCAGGTTCAGGTGTTTGAAGGATGTTTCGAATGATATGATTTTCTTCTTCATGATCATCCTCCAAACTGATATCTGTAAATCGATCAACTAGCTCAACTGGATCAGTTGGCTTATGTGAGGGCCTTGTTCCTGATTAATATTTTATGAACACACAATCATGATTAATTAGTATAAACATCGAAAACGAGTTAAAATTTTGCTTTTTGGCCCAATAGAAATTTCGGCATGACCTCCCCGTAAATAGGACATACCGGAAAAATATAAAATAACCAAAACGACTAAATCAAACCCTCAACAAACATCCAAAACAAAACAATGCCAACCAGGCACAATCACAACAACGATCCTCCACAAACACAATATACAACTACTCGGGGCATATCCCGGTAATACATAGACTCCATAATACATAAATATAATATCTGGGGACTCGATGACTGAACTCACAGAGAAAAAACAATAAAGGCTTGAGCTCAAAACTCAAAGAGCTCTAGCGCCCCTCGGTGCTTCATCCTGAGCAGCCGAAGACGAACCACCTGCATGACCTGCTATGGAAACACAGAACAAACCACAGCAGTCCCAAAGGACAGAGGTCAAACCCCAGTACGAAGATCAAATAAATTACAGCATATATAAATGACATGTAATGAAATCAATGCAATGCATGTACGGGTGCAAGATGTCTGGATATCAGGAGTCAAAGGATCGATATCAATAATCATAATATGCTCGAGCTGGTCCACGACTCAGCGGACCTGTCCACGACTCAGCGGACAGTGTCTGGGGATATGGCTTCACACTTGATGCCAGCAACTACCTAAGCCGGACCGAGTCAAGGTGCCCAAAATCCACAAGACACAATATAATATCATATACATATCTCAATCGAATATCAACGGGTACCAATAACTGAAGGGCTCAATATGAATGTGTGCTCAACAATGTATATCAATCCATAGATTATTCCAATATATTTGAAAATCATGTTTTATTTTAAGAAAATGAGGAATAATCTTAAATTTGCATCCAAATTCCACAAAGAGCACATAATCACATAATTCACATAAAATCAATTAACTCACATCAATTACATTACACGTCGACATAGACGCTGTAAGAAATCGATCAATCCGTACCTTAACCTTCAAATTAAATTACCACAATAATTACGAAGACCTCGGCGCTTCCTGATTATCAAAACCTGTGGCAATTAATTTATTTTCATCAATTAAATACTCAAGTCTTATCCAATTACAATTTACAAATTCCAGCTTGTACCTAGGATCGATTTTAAGGTCATAACTCAATCAAAACCTAACCGAATTACACTTATCATACATGGCTGAAATCCTAACTCAAAATCCCACATTTCATCAGAAGATACCGACACAAAAATCGGTCATCTAGATGCTGATAAACACCAAAAACAAGAAACTTTGAAAACAACAAATCTGTACAGATTCTGGTTCGACGCCTTGTAGCATAAAATTCATATCTAATTCATTATTGACCCAATTAAAAATCCGCCAACTGTAAATGAAAGAAAACTCAAATATTTAAGTTTTCTTAGAAGAAATCATTCCCAAAATCTTAGTAGATAATTCCAGAATTAAGCAAGAACATGCTGTTACTCACAAACTCGCGGACTGAATTCCCAGACTAAGCAGTTTCGATAAAATGAGCATAACCCCCTCAATTCTTAATGGAATTTAACGGGTCAATTATCGTTTCGAAGACAAGACATAGCTCTACAATTTCATTTAGATCACAAGTCTAGAATCCGAGTGAAAACAGGTCACAAACTCGAATTACAGAATGTCTTCTGCACGCATCAGTACAGAGTTCGGTTTTTGACACATTATGGTAGAAAAATCATATCAAATCCATTTCTTATTGTAATTACGATTTTCCAGTGGCTGTAGAAAGCTAACACAACGTTCTACAAGTTTTATTGAACCACAAGTCGATATTCTTCGTGTAACATACCCAAATATCCAAAAGAACTAGACACCAAAATCTCGAAATATCACAGTAGCTAAGAATGAAACCCATGAACAAATTTGCAACTCTAGGCTTAGAGATTACATTCCAAAGCTTCCTATAAACTGAAATGAAGCAAGAATTAGCCTCTAAAATCCTCCAAGGAACAAATAAAAAGGCAAACAAGGGGCTGGAAAAATGTTGCAACAGCAACACGCAGCTCGCTGCACAATGGAAGAGCTCGTCTCTTCTTCGATTCAAACAAGGAACAAGGTGCACGAGCTTCAGCTGATGGTTGCTGGAAAAATTACTGTCAGCTATGGTGGTTGAACCACAAGACACGAACAAGGTAGCTGGAGAAGAGGGTGAGGCGTGAGGTAGGGTTGAGGAGAAGACTTACGGGAATGGTGAAGGGGAAATGGGTTTCCTTATAAAATAACCCATAAAAATATACACCCCACAAATATATTAATATGCATTTGCAATTATTAAATGTTTGCTCAAAATGCTAGACTGTGACCCGGTCCAATTAATTGAGTAATTAATATCAGGTCATCACTGCTTATCAGTTAGTACAGTTTCATAAAAAACAATATGTATGGATTCTTCAACATTTAATGTGCTCTTGTTAAAAAATCTATAAGCTTTGATGACTGAAGAATATCCCAGAAATATACCCTCTGCAGATTTAGCATCAAAGGCTTTTAAATGATTTTTGTCATTGTCAAGAATAAAACATCTGCATCCGAATATTTTAAAGTAAGAAACCACACTTTTTTGTCCATACCAGATCTCATATGGTGTTTTCAAATGATTCTTATTAATCATTGATCTGTTCTGAGTATAACATGCAGTGTTTACTGCTTCTGCCCAAAACCTTTGGGAAATACCAGAGTCAGTAAGCATTGTTCTAGCAGCTTCTTTTAGGGTCCGGTTTCTTCTCTCAACTACACCATTTTGATGAGGAGTTCTTGCTGCTGAGAGCTCATGCTTAATTCCAGTATTTTCTAAAAAAATTGAAAGAGTTTGATTGATAAATTCATTCCCTCGATCAGACCTGATTCGATCAATCCCAACTGATTTTTCATTTGATAATCTTTTGAAAAGCTTGATCAGTTGCGCAGCAGTTTGGTATTTAGATTTGATAAATATGGCCCAAGTAAATCTTGAAAAATCATCCACAATCACCAGAGTGTATTTCATTTCCCCTAAACTCATGACTGGTATTGGACCAAAAAGATCCATATGCAGCAATTCTAAGTATCGGGAAGATGATTTACAACCTCTGTTTTTAAATGAGGATCTTAATTGTTTACCAAAGTGACATGCTGAACAAATTTTTTCTTTTGAAAAATCTATTTTGGTAAGCCAGTTACAAGATTGTTGTTACTCAGATAGGCAATAGATATAAAGTTTAAGCGGTTCAATCTCTTATGCCATAACCAATTTTTAGAAGATTTAGAAGCTATGAAACAAGCTGGTGCATAAGAATGTTCAGTCCAGCTAACTTTGTATGTATTTTCACATCGATGTCCAATTAGAATGACTTCATCAGTTGAGTTTCTAACTGAACAAGTGTGTTTATGAAATTGTATTGAGAAATTATTGTCGCATAACTGACTGATGCTTATCAAGTTATACTTCAAATTCTCAACTAGCAATACATCTTTAATTGTAAATTTACCATGGATAAGCTTACCCTTACCCACAGTTTTACCTTTAGATTTGTCCCCAAAACTGATGTTTGGTCCATTGTAATTAATCTGTTCAAATAACACTTTTACATCTCTTGTCATATGTCTTGAACATCCGCTTTCTAGATACCTTGTGGATTCTTTGATTATTCCTGTTTCCTGCAATCACACACAAAATATAATTTTGGTACCCTTATTTATTTGGGTTCTAAACTGATTAGTCCTTTAGGAACCTAAACTTGGATCAATCTAACTGACCTTCCAGTTGCAGTGTTCCAGATAACTTTTCCAGGCTTTTGGTTGTTGGGAGTGTGAAATGAGGAAGAGACAATAAGATTTTTGTCCTTTTTCAACTTACTGTTCATTTGATATCGTTTCTGAACTGGATTTTGGTTGTAGTAATTGTAATAGCCACTCCTAGAGTACTGTCTTTTATAACTGAATCGTTTAACTGACCAGTTACTTGAGTCAATTGAACTCTCATAGCCATATCCAATACCATACCTTTTTCCTTTGTTCTTACTTTCGATCTTTTTAACAGTCTGTTTACTTGGCTCTGAAAATTCATTTTCCACAGTTGATTTTACAAAGGTAATATATTTTTCTTTGCCTTTATTCAACTTTTGGCTGAGCATCATTTGCAGAATAATCAATTTGATTTTTAAATCCCAAACCATTTTTATCATCAACTGATTTTTGAGCATTCTGCATTTCAGTTAAAATAACTGACGACTTGTTCCAAGCTTGTATCAATTCAGAATGCTTTGAAATTTCGATTTTCAACTGACATATCAAGGCTTGATTCTCATTCAGCTCAGCTTTCTGCTTTGCGATCTCCCCATTTAGATTCAACACTTCAACTGATTCTTCAGTTGAAGCTTTATTTTCTCTGGGGTCATTTCGCCCAGCTTTGACTTTCTCGAATGAGCGAGCAAGTTTTTGATACTCATTTACCATGTCATGCAGGGTGGTAATGATTTCCTCTCGTGTAAAATCAGTTGAGCTAAAATCAAATACCTGTTCGCTAGCTGATTCCAGTTGGACATCATTTGCCATTAGACATTTTACTTATTCTTCATCTTCAGTTGAGCTGCTTGAGCTATCTGGTTCTGATTCATCACTATCGGTTTCAGCCCATTTGTATTTGTTCGCTTCAGCTAAGAGCACTTCATGCTTCTTTCTGGATGATTTCTTTTCATCTTTAGTCCTTATTCTATGATATATGACATCTCCCATTTATCAGTTGACCCTCGACAGTCCTTCTTTGGTTTAGGACAGTCAGCTATGAATTGACCAGGTTTACCACAGTTGTAACACACATAGGATTCTTCTGTAGTCTGGTTCTTCTGAAATTGCTTCTGAAAGTTTCCTTGATTCTATCTCAATAATCTTCCAAATTTCTTGATAAACAATGACATTGCATCATTGCTCAATTGATCAGCAGTTTTGTCATCTGAACCAGTTGGCTCCAGTCTGGCTGCAGTTAAAGCTGTTGTTGCAGATGGGGTAGAAGGCTCTCCTTCTCTGGTATGCAATTCAAACTCGTAAGCCTTAAGATTGGCAAACAAGTCGTGGAGTTTGATCTTGTTGAGATCCTTCGACTCCCTCATAGCCATAGTCTTTATATCCCACTCCTTGAGAAGACCTCTAAAAACCTTCAATGCTACTTCTTTGTTTGAATACACTTTTCCTAGTGCATTCAGCTCATTGATGATTCCACTGATCCTTTCATTGTAGTCATGCATAGATTTACCAGCTTTCATCTTTATGTTGTCAAACTTCTGAACGGTAACTGATAGTTTGTTTTCCTTTGTCTGCTCATTGCCTTCGCATAACTGGATCAACTTTCCCCATATTTCTTTTCTGGTTTTACACATCTTGATTATATTGAATGTCACTTTATCCAGCGTTTTGTATAATATATCCTTGGGCACGTTGTCCAAATTTGCTTTTTTCTATCCTCAGCTGTCCATTCATTTCTGGGATTTTCAATTCTATGAGGTGCCCCATCGATGATGGCAATTGCTGTGTTGGCTTTCAATATTTTCATTGGACCTTCAGTAATGACATACCACATATCATCATCTTGTGCAGCTAAGTGAGCCTGCATCCTGATTTTTCAATCATCGAATTATTCTCTGGAAAACATAGGGATTTTATTGAAAGATGCCATGGTAATCAGTTTTGTGAATGAAAGAATTCTTAGACAGGATTTAACTGTGCTCTGATACCACTTGTTGGATCGGTTGACTACCTGGAATAAGTGTTTAGAAGGGGGGTTGAATAAACACTTCCGGTTTTGTAGTTTTTGAAAAATATAGTGTCAATTCTGTAATAAATTGAAACTGGAAATCTTGTCAGTCAATGACAATCAGTTTAACTGAGAAAACAGTTGCGGAAGTAAACTGACTGAAAGATAGAATATGTAACTGAAATAAAATGACATTCAAGAGTTTATCGATGTTCGGAGATTGAATCCCTCCTACGCCATCCCTTCGATCACAAAGATAGGATATTCACTAATAGAATTTGATCAATACAAGATCGTATAGACCCACTTCAGTTTTGGATTTAACACTTCCAAAACTGAAATTCTTAGTATAAAATTTTCTTACAGTTCATAAACTGATCTTAGCACAATTGAATGAATATACAACAATGACTTGTGCTATTTAAGCTAGAAATATAGCCTTGAATGCTACTGATATTTCTGATAACTGTGAGCTTGTTAATATTTTTGAGCAGCGTAACAACAAGATGAATATAAGCTTGTTGTTTTTCAACTGCTCTTCTCACCTATTTATAGGTATCTCTTCAACCGCAACAATAAATACAATTTGATTCTTTATAGCCGTTGATTGCCACATAAAAGTTTTTTGACATTTTTACACTGTAGAATCTGAAATGTGGCGTTCTACTATGAGTTGCAGTCTGTTTGTACTATTTTTCGGTTGTCATTCTCAACTGATGACATGTACAGTTGAGAGATCAGCTGAAAAACACTCTGCTGGTGATAAGTGCATTTTATGCACTTAAATTATCCCTATACTTCATATAGATTGTTAGTCTTTTTGGGCGGAATTACGCGCTCTTGTTGTTTTTCGGTGTGATTGCAGGAATTTAGGTGCGGCTACGACATGTGCGTGAAAACGAGCTAAAATGGCACCTAGAAGAAGAAATGTGAGCAAACCAAAAACTCCGAATACAGTGAGGCTCGCGCATATGCGCGGGTAAGATCGTGCATATGCGCGAGTGACGCAGCCGACATCAGGGAGTGAAAGGTAAAAGCGAGAGCCAACTATGGAGCGCGAAGAACAGAGATAGAAGACGCTGGATCCGGACACAGAGACGCACTTTCATCTCTCGCCAACACGTTCTTAATTCGGTTTCTTACTTTTACGTTTTTAATGATTACAAACATGTTTTGTATCGATTTAAGTTCGAGTATGAACTAATTCTATTTCCTAGAGATTGATGTAGTCTTGGTTTACCTTATGTCATTGACGTTTTGACTTTTAATCTAATTAATTTATCGTGTTTATTTGTGATTTCTTGATTAATGCTTTTGAATTATTGGCCATAATTCGATTGATCTAATAATTAAGATCTAACACTCGAGAGAGGGGATTGAAATTAGGATAGGAGGAATCACATCGTTAGATATTTATAACGCGCAAAAGACGTATAACTCTGACGAATCCATAAGAGAACCTTGGTTGCATTTATTACGTGTTACTTGATTTTGAATAGACATATTAAAATCGGTAATAGGTAATAAATATGTATTTAACACTTGAAAAAGGAAATAGGAAACTTGCGAGTTCTTGGTTAGTAAACACGATGCAAATAAATAACATTGTAGTTAATTTTAATTTAGCATAGGGGAAACCAGACGAAATCATATCTCTAGATTTATTTACTCAGTGAATTTCTAGTGCGTGCTAGAATTACAGGATTTGTTATTTTATGTCAGTTGATTATAAACCAACTATTTGATTTGTTTAAATAAAGTTGAACTATGTCAATTATGGTAATTAATATACAATTTTAAATAATTAATCTTCGTGGGATCGATATCTGTACTCAAAACAGTACTAAAACTTGACACTGTATACTTGCGGTAGTGAAAATACGCAACAAGCTTTTGGCGCCGTTGACGGGGAGTAAACTGTTTAATTTCATATTAATATCGTTAATAATTAGTCTTGACTTTAATTTAGATTTTATTTTATTTATTTATTTTGTTACCTTAGAATCTTTTCTGTTTTGCAGTGCATGCTAAGATCGCACATCCCTGATTTGCTTATCTTTGATCCTGAGATCGAAAGAACTGCGAGGAGACTAAGAAAAGCGAGAAGGGAAGAAATTCAAACAATGGCTGAAAACAGAGAGGACGCGAGATATAACCCGCCAGACGCCATACCTATCAGAGACCACTTCAGACCAGTGATCAATGCACATTATTCTGGCATTGCTCGAGGGACCATAAACGCTAACAATTTCGAGTTGAAGCCTGAACTGATAAATATGGTTCAACAAAACCAATTTGCAGGAACTGCCACTGCTGATCCTCACGTTCATTTAAAGACCTTCCAGGAGATCACAGACACGGTAAAAATTAATAATGTTTCTAATGATATTATTAGACTGCGTTTGTTTCCATTTTCTCTCAGGGACCAAGCAAGAGGATGACTCCAATCATTGCCGCTAGGGAGCACCACAACGTGGCAAGAGTTGGCAACGAAATTTCTGTCTAAATATTTTCTCCCTGCAAAGTCTGCACAATTGAAGATTGAGATCAGTACTTTTAGGCAAACTGAATTTGAGCAGCTTTATGAGGCGTGGGAAAGGTACAAAGAGTTGTTGCGGAGGTGCCCGAATCATGGTTTTGAAGACTGGGTACAGATTGAGCTTTTCTATAATGGGTCGAATGGTCAGACACGGACAACAGTGGATGCAGCGGCAGGTGGCACGATCTTTGCCAAATCTTCATCTCAAGCCAACGACTTGCTTGAGCAGATGACTATTAATAGCTACCAATGGCCGTCTGAGAGGTCAAGAGTACAGAGGACTGCCGGAGTTTATGTTGTGGATCCTATCATGTCACTCACTGCACAAGTATCAGCATTGACTACACAGATAGCAACCATGAATAAAGTGAGTACATCAAACCTGTCGTTGAAGAACCACAATTTCTGGAAGAATCACAGTATTTCAACAACAGAAATGTTGGAGGGTTTGGCGGATATCGAGCTAATCCTCCACCTAATACTTATCATCCTGGGTTGAGAAACCATGAAAATTTTTCTTACGCAAAAAATAAGAATGTGTTGAATCCTCCACCGGGGTTCAATACATTAAATGGGGAAGGGAAGCCATCATTTGAGGATTTAGTTGGGACTTTTGTTGCTGAATCTAGCAAGAGAATGGCTAGGACTGAGTCTAGGCTTGACAACTTAGAAACCCGCATGACAAGTATTGGTGCTACTTTGAAAATCCTGGAGTCGCAAGTTGGGCAAATAACGAAGCAACTCACGTCTCAACCGTCAGGCGCAGTTCAAAAGACTGCCGACCCAAATCTGAGAGAGGTGAATGCCATTTTTATACGTCATGAAGAGATTTTTGTGGTAGGCAAAGAAGAGAAGGAGGTTGAACTTACTCCTGTTCGGGATGAAAAGCCAACTCCAACCAAAAGGGCCCGAGGTAAGAAATTTGAGAGGTACGATTTAAATCAATGCATTGATATTTCTTTACTTCCCTACCCCCAAAGATTTCTACAATTACAAGCTGAACTTCAAAAGAAAAAAGGTCTTGAAGATCTCAAGAACCTAAACACTAATAATGAGTTTGCAGATCAGGTGGAAGGTGAATTTACCAAAGGAACACGAAGGAATTTCCCTCAGAAGTTGTTAGATCCCGGTGAATTTATTGTACCATGTGAAATAGGGAATCATTTAGTGGAGAAAGCTATATGTGACTCAGGAGCGAACATAAATATAATGCCAAGTTCTCTCTACAAGAAACTTGGATTGAGCAGAATGAGGTCCACAGGACTAAGCTTACAAATGACAGTTAAATCGATCAGGACACCGTTGGGTATTGTGGAAGATGTTGAACTTCGGATCGACAAATTGAAGGTTCTGGCAGAGTTCGTGGTACTTGATATGGATAATAGTCAGAACGTTCACGTCATTCTAGGACGACCATTATTGGCTGCTGTTGGAGCTATCATTGACGTGAAATGAGGAAAGATGACCATTGAAGTTGAAAGTCAGCTGGTGGAATTAAAGGCATCCAAAAAATCATACAACCCACCATGATCAGAATTTGTGACAGTCAGGCTGATGAAAATAAACCAAGCGCTTTGTGGGAGGCAAGCCACATTTATTTATTTTTGCATTCGTTTTGTTTTTATTATTTTATTTCAATTCTTTAGTTATTAATTTTACCTTTCTCTATTCAAGTATTAATCTGTTATTTTTTTTATTTTTTTGTAGGTATTTAAAAAAAAAGAAAATCGGAAAGCTACTGACCAGAGTGCGTCGCGCATATGCGCGATTTATTTTTGCACACATGCGCGAAAAGGGCTGAGGAGTCCGCGCATATGCGCCCAAAGGAAGCGCATATGCGCGACAGACAGCATGCGAGGCAGTGACCATCGCGCATATGCGCCACAAAGGACGCGCATATGCGCTAGTTGACACCAAAAAGACAGTAGTATATGCGCCGCTTCATGACGCGCATATGTGCGCGATTAAGTTTTAAAAAAAAAGGGCAGATCGCGAACAACTCCCAGAAGCACACTCTCCTTCTCAGAAACCCTCCCAGCCGCCTCCTTCGAAACACCGACCGCCGCCACGCCTCCCTCTCTGAAAGCCAACCACGGCCGTGCCTCCCCGCCGTGACTTAAGACCGTACTCCTAATTCCAGTCATCTTCTCGTTCAAGTAAGGGTTTCTCCAGATTTTGTTAACATTTTCAGATTTGTTAGAAATTGGTTCAAGCGACTTGGGAACTTTTGATATAATGAACCGGGTACTTAAATTTGTCTAAAGTAGTTTGCGTTCACTGGGTTTGCACGTCTATTTCTAACCGGATTAGTTGGTGGGTGGATTATAATTGCTACGGACATTGGGGTGTGATTACCGGATTGTTTTTGCTCTTGAGTTGTTAAATTTAGTTGTGTTGATTGTGATATTGGATTATTGAGTTAATGGAACCAAAAAAGAAATCAAAGAAGGGTGCATATTCCTCTTCTAGCTTCGATTATCACAGGTTTTGGAACGAGGAGGCCCAACAAATATATGATAGTTCTATGACACGGCCCATAATACCGGATCGGGGGTTCAATTTGTCCATTCTCCGTGGTGTGATCATAGAGGAACTGGAACGTAGAGGATGGGTTGAATTCGCTCAACACCCATCGTACGCCGTTATCTTGATTGTGCGAGAATTCTACGCCAACCTCCGGATTCGGCATGACGAGTCCAAAGTATTGGTCCGAGGTAAATTTGTGTCGTTCGATTCTCGAACGATCAACACGCTATATTAGATGCCCAATTTCGACCAGGACTAATACAGTGAATTCCTCGAAGCAGGTGTTGATTACACAGAGGTCATCCGGACCATATGCCAAGCCGGCGCCGTCTGGAAAATGAGCACAAGCGGACCTATTTCTTTGAAAAAAAGCAACATGGGACCTAATGCAAGCGCCTGGACATCTTTTGTACTGGACCGAATCCTCCCATCCTTTCACTACTACGATGTCACCAAAGACAAACCACATTGTTTTATGCCATCCTGATGAGAAAATCAGTTGAAGTGGGACGAATCATTTATGGCTCGATTATGAGAGCCGGCGCAGGGTTAGCTACGGTTGCTCTTCCTTGTCCCCACACTGTTACCGAGCTATGCCGCCAGGCCGGCGTCTCATGGGCCCTCGATGAACCAGTGCTCAAGCCGAAGGCCCCCATTGTTGCTTTCTTTGGAGCCGCATCTTATTTTCCCCATGAGTTCCCGGAAGAAGAAGAACCCCCACAACAACAGCTACCATCACCACCACTTGCAGCAGCCAGATAGCGCAGGGGAGACAGATTGAGGCGAGTAGAAAATGAGATGCAGGATCAGAGGCAGTTACTCGTCGAGCAGCGCCAGGTGCTGGATTTACTTCAGTACCGCACCGACCACTTCATGGGGTACATGATGGACATCACCTCCGTGCTTGCTCAGCGGTTCCCACCTATAGGTCCAGAGGATCCCATGTTTCCCCAGCCACCTGCATGGCCACCACAGTATCCAGGACCTCCTCCACAAGCTCCACCCCAGCAAATGGACGAAGATGTTGATGATGATGACGACGAGCACTGACGCTCGTCGTGGGAGGTATGATTGTCCCGTTCTTTCTTGTTTATACATTGATGACAATGCATATTTTAAGTTTGGGGGGTGATTTGATTCGTTTTGATGATTTTAATTTTGAATTTTGATGCTTTAGTGTTTTAATTTTGATGTTTATATTTAAAAAAAAATAGTTATTTTAGTCGTTAATTTTTTTTAGAGTTGTGGAATTAAGGTGATAACCAAACAATGAGGAGAGTTGACCCGAAACACATGTTGTTCCTTGATTACGAATCTAAATGCCTGCTATCTTTACTTAACCGTTAACACATTAACTCACAATTGCTATGATTGTTGATACATCCGATGCTGAGAGAGTGTTCATGTGATTTGTGATTTGGAATGTATGAATGGACTCCAAAACCTGCATGTGATTACTTGTTATTGAGTTGCATGTTCACTAACACAAAAATGATTCAGGCAGTCTTTGAAATATGTTGGGCCTGTTTTTCCTTGTATAATTTGTCATTTGTTAGCCCTTTGAGCCTAAATGAGAATGAGATGTGTGATTTGTTCTGTGTGAATACCCGAAAACATTATCTGTCTGTGTTTGTTGATAGGTAAATTGAAAGAAGTCTAGAACTTGGTTTGGCACTCTTCGAGGCGAGATACGGGTATTTTGTGATTTAAGGATTATCTAGGCAATTTTTGGAACGTTTGAGCCTTTCAAGCCTGCCCATAACATCATATATACCCTAGTGTCCCATGTTTGAGCTTAATGAAAATCGAATGGAGTGTGCCAAGGCACACAAAAGCCCCCATTCGTATCAATTCCAAACTCCTACATCAACTACCAACTTTTGAGCATATAAACTAGTACCTACCGAAAACTGAGAGAAAAACGAACCTGTGTATCACTACAAAAGTTCTTCTCCCTTGTGTGCGTATAAGAATATCATCGAAAAAAGAGGAAAAAGATGAAAAGAGAGAATAAATGTCTATGAAAAGGAAAAAAAAAGGGAGATGTTGAAAAAGGGAGAAGGAAAAAAAATAGTTGAATAAAGAGTAAAAGAGTATGACATGTGATGTGAAAAAGAGAACAAAATAGTGAATATGTTGTGGCAAGGCAAGTGGAAGTGAAACAAAAGGAAGGAGACGCATGTTGAAAATAAATTGGTTTGTTTTCTCTCACTTTTGATTCCCTACCTTCATTTGTAGCCATTAGCCATAGCCTAACGTTATAAGCTTAAAAGACCTATTAACCGAGTCACACGTACCCAATATACTAGTGGAGAAGAGTTGTCAAACGTAAGCCTATGGACACTTGAAAAATGCCGTCGATAGACATTGAATTCGATTGTGTACATGTTCGCATCTCATGATATTGAACTTTGTTTGGGTAATTGTTGTCTTCAGATTGTCATTTCGTTTAGCCAAACTATACCCTATAAGTCTTGTTGATTTGTGAAGGTAAATGTGTGTCTAAATGGTTTTGCTAATTACATGTGTGTCGAGGAGTTCAGAATTTTATGAGATAAAAAGATTTGAACTTATCTTGACATTTGGATTGGGTAAACAAGAATAGAAAAACACACACACACGTGAACTGTGAGTAATGTGGCATGTGTTTGATTCAATATCATGGAAACTGTAATATCTGAGGCTAGTGGTTATCCTTTTATTCCACAATTCTTGTTCGTTCAGTTATTTTCTTTAGGATGTGTTCAGTCTAGTTTAGTTAATGTTTAATTTTATTTTGCTTGGGACTAGCAAAAGTTCAAGTTTGGAGGGATTTGATAAGTGCATTTTATGCACTTAAATTATCCCTATACTTCATATAGATTGTTAGTATTTTTGGGCGGAATTACGCGCTTTTGTTGTTTTTCGGTGTGATTGCAGGAATTTAGGTGCGGCTACGACATGTGCGTGAAAACGAGCTAAAATGGCACTTAGACGAAGAAATGTGAGCAAACCAAAAACTCCGAATACAGTGAGGCTCGCGCATATGCGAGAGCGACGCAACCGACATCAGAGAGTGAAAGGGAAAAGCGAGAGCCAACTACGGAGCGCGAAGAACAGAGATAGAAGGCGCTGGATCCGGAGACGGAGACGCACTTTCATCTCTCGCCAACACGTTCTTAATTCGGTTTCTTACTTTTACGTTTTTAATGATTACAAACAGGTTTTGTATTGATTTAAATTCGAGTATGAACTAATTCTATTTTCTAGAGATTGATGTAGTCTTGGTTTACCATATGTTATTGACGTTTTGACTTTTCATCTAATTAATTTATCGTTTTTATTTGTGATTTCTTGTCATTAATGCTTTTGAATTACTGACCATAATTCGATTGATCTAATAATTAAGATCTAACACTCGAGAGAGGGGATTGAAATTAGGATAGGAGGAATCACATCGTTAGATATTTATAACGTGCAAAAGACGTATAACTCTGAAGAATGCATAAGAGAACCTTGGTTGCATTTATTACGTTACTTGATTTTGAATAGAAATATTAAAATCAGTAATAGGTAATACAATTCTATTTAACACTTGAAAAAGGAAATAGGAAACTTGCGAGTTCTTGGTTAGTAAACACGATGCAATTAAATAACATGTTAGTTAATTTTAATTTAGCATAGGGGAAACCAGACGAAATCGTATCTCTAGATTTATTTACTCAGTGAATTTCTAGTGCGTGCTAGAATTACAGGATTTGTTATTTTATTTTAGTTGATTATAAACCAACTATTTGATTTGTCTAAATAAAGTTGAACTATGTCAATTATGGTAATCAATATACAATTTTAAATAATTACTCTCGTGAGATTGATATCTGTACTCAAACCAGTACTAAAACTTGACACCGTATACTTGCGGTAGTGAAAATACGCGACAGTTGGAAAGCTCATAACTGATTGTTTCAACTGATCAGTTCCCAACTGATCAGTCAGTTTGATTCTGCTCAACTGATCAGTTTGACGTAGATAAGATTCAGCTGGCTTCAGTTGCCATTGATAATGTACGGATTAATCTTCAGCTATTGGCAACTATCAGTTGTATGATTTTATTCAGTTAAGCTCATTCTCCTTTGATCAGTTATTCCAATAAGTTTAAACTCTTAGTTTGTCAAACTACCAAAACTTAGTTTCCAACAACATTTATCACCCAATTAGCATTTATAGCATGGAGTGTTGCACTATCACGAAGCTGAGGAATCGAGGCCATGATATGTTATGGTCAAAGCTGCAAAACTACAACCTAAATTAATTATTTCGGGAAGTTTTTATATGTTGGGGTTCGATATCGAGTTTAGCAGGGGGAGGGGGGGAATAAACTCGTTCTTTTGTTGGTCGTTTTTGCAAAGGTTGCTAGAATCCTGTAAGAGATTATAGATTTTCTTGTTCGAATAAATATCCAGAAGATCACTATAATGAGTGCGGAAACGATATGATAATATGAGGGTGAAAGCAATAAAACAGTAGGTAGTAGACAGTGGTTGTTTCTGGAAGTTCGAAGATGAAATCTTTTACGTCTCCTCTTCTTCTGTTTTCAGAAGGTATCACTAAAGACTTTGGCTATTACAGTACAACTTTTGTACACACCTACTTCAGTAGGACTTACCCTTAGCCTACTGATACTCTTAGCTTTACAACACTGTAAATTGAATATAAGAAAGTTCTGGAAAAGACTCTTTCCCATATTATAGACTCTTTTCAACAAGATGTAGTAAAGTGTATATCTTGTGAAGATATAACAAAATAGCAGCACAATATGATCTCAGAAGATCAGATATCTACTATAAAGTGTATCCTGCTTTTCTGTATGTTGAGCTTGAGGATAAGTAGTAGTTGATGATAGCTCAAACTAGCGTTGGAATAATCGTTGTGTTGATAATGATGATAATCATGTTTTCTGTAAAGGATTGACCCTTATATATAAAAAGCTATGAATCTAACGCTTATAAGTAAAAACGGCTTCTGTGACTTCTAAGTAGAATCAGCTTTATCACCTAAAAAGGGTCCTACAGAAAGTTTCAGAGTAATCAGTCTTGTTTCATACCAAAACTAGTAAGGAGCATTAAATGTCTTTGTACAACATTAATGGTGCTATTAATAATAGTACTAGGTAAAATAACCGTAACATTTAAGACTGTAATGATAAAGCAAAAGACGTTAAGTTTCTGCTCTTACTTTTTTAAGTTCTGATTCTGCTTTAATAAGCCAAGTTCTTCTGCTTTTATAAGCCGATAAGTACTTTTAAAATTACTGCTTCTATTAATGCGATACGTGGGCTTATGTTATTTAAGCTGGTCAAGGATGTAATTCCTTCTGTTCATGGTCTCAATCACATTGTTAGTCTTAGCAGCAGCAAAGACCTTCTTTTCATTCTTCACCATTTTTGCATAGGACCCTGGTGATCTCAAGTATGTGATTGGGTGGAAAACTCTAACCTTAAGCCAATCGTCAAAGAAAGTAATGTCTTCACTGGCAGATTTTTCAATTTCTTCAAACTGAAGATCAATAGCAGTAAGAGTAAATGACCTTGGCACCAAGAGGTTGTGGTTCTTCAAAGATTTTTCCCTTGCCTTTATCTGATGATGATTTAGGCAGTGCAAGTCTAAAAGCAGAAGACCATGCATGACCTTCTTTAATAACAACTCCAGAAGCGGGTCTAAGAGTCTGAAAGGAAGTGGAAGTGATAGCAGTGGGGACGACTGCTGGTTTTGAAGAGGGGACAGATTCTGGTTTAGATGAGGTAGCTTCTCGAAAAACTTTTCTCAAAGGGACAGTGTCAAGGTCAGCAATGGTTGCTGTTTCTTGAGGCGAATGGTGGTTCTGGGTTTCTTTTGGCTGGGGGTGGCTGGGAGTGAGGCTTGGGTTGGAGCATCAGACTCTTCCGAAATGGTTTGGTCTGAATCAATCAAAACAACTACTCTTTTTCCTCTTGATTTTCTTATGAGGAGCTAGAGCCTCAGTTTGAGCATCGCCAATATCCCTTTTCAGAGCGATAAATTCAGCCACAGTTGGCTTCGGCCTTAAAGCAAGTACATTATCAGCATCGATCATTGTGACAAATGAACCATCTTGTTCAGAAGTCAGAGGAAAACCAACATTCTTCAACATCAAGTTGATCTGAACAGCAAAACAAGTACCTTTCCTCACAATCATATCCTTCATTATTTTGAACAGAAAACGACTCCAATCCGCTTTGGCTTCAGAAGCGATGGCTATCATCATTTGAACTTTTTCTTTGGTCAGCTTATCAAAAGTACCAGCTTTGACCAGAAGCGCCCTTGTCAAAATGTCTGCGAGTACTTGGTACTCCATCATCAGAATCTTCTTGAAGCAAGAGGGAGAGAGCTCCTCTCCAGAAGTTGAGAATGTGGTAAGGGCAGTGGACATCTCCTCCTTAAAAATAGTCGAGCCATCAAAAGTACCTGAAAATGGAAGAAAGAAAGTTGACCTCAGAAGTGTAGCACCAATGGTTATGGATGCATCTCCCAGTGATCTTCCCATCCTCAATGGTCGCTTTAGCATAAAAGTCCAGGAGGACAGTCTTGTAGATGATAGCAGGTGCTGATGCAAAGTTAACTTGATAAGTGTTTAGAGTATAAGCTCCAGCCATTTCTGCAAATAAGATGGATTCGAAGTAGATTCTGTAGTATAGAAATGCGAGAGAACGCAGTAGCTAGTATGCAATAGTCTAAAATCGTAAAAGTTGAAATGAGAGAGAAGAGGTGGTTAATATACAAAATGTACAGCCGTCAGTGTAAACATAAGGAAACTTGTCAATATATTTACGGTTGAGTTTAGAAAAGTTAAAACAGTGAGTGCTAGATAAGCCAATGATTTTAAAATTTTTGAAAAACAATGAAAAGGCGGGCTGTCCTCAGCGGTTACTAAAAAAATCAGAAGATGATTTGTCGTTTTATGATAATATCTACTGGAAGTTATAAAGCACTGAAATATATCCAGCATCTTGATAAAAACCAGTAGACACATCGTTTTATTGAAAAGACACGTCTCCTTCTGTTTTTGACAAGGCACGAAAATATCAGTCAATAATATTCCCCCTAAATTAATGCCAATAAACAAATATTAAATGCGAAGATTCGAGATCTAAGGGAATGACAGATGACTCGTGAAATTCGTGCAGGCCGTGAACAGTCACTTGGATCTACGACTTCCCCGAGAATGAATATAAATACCTGCAAACACACAAATAAAATCAATTTAGTCATTTAACAAATGGATATTGCAAGTAATTCATCTGAGTTTTCTCCTGTGTCGGATGCAGCATAGGAGCTTCAGAGGCAACTTCAGGCGTCTCGTAAGAAGATGTTTGAAGGCATCATTCTCCAATAGATAAAGACTTGGAAGAAATTCTTTGACCATTAATTTGAATAATCAGTTAGATTATTCTATATTATAGAAGTAATAAGCTGCGGAATCATCCCTTTCACAAACCACGATCATGCAAAGAGAGTGGGGTGATTCCAGTAGCTCCTAGTTAGGTTTTCCTCTGTAAATCTTAGTATTGCTGATATGAACAAATATAACTGCTTATCTAGTATAACGCATATGATTTTATGAATGAAATATTTCATTTTTCCATACTTCTTGTTATCTACTGCTGTTACCAAACGCAAAAATAAACAGAAGATAGTAATCAGTAGTGACGATAATTCAACAAAACCGAGAACATTACGAAAATAAGAAAACTTATTCTCAGGCAGAGGCTTTGTAAAGATATCTGCTACTTGTTGATCAGTGGGGACATATTCCAGACGAATGTCCTTCTTCTGCACATGATCTCTAATAAAATGATGTCTGATGTCAATGTGCTTCGTTCTGGAATGAAGTATTGGATTTTGTGCAATTGCTATAGCATTGGTATTGTCACAGAAAATGAATGATTAAGAGGATTGAACTCCATAATCCTTAAGTTGTTGTTGCATCCAAAGTAATTGAGAGCAACAACTTCTAGCAGCAAGGTATTCTGCTTCATCAGTAGACGTGGCTATAGAAGTCTGCTTTTTACTAAACCAGGAGATCAACCTATCACCAATAAATTGACAAAAACCACTGGTGATTTTTCTATCTAGTTTGTAACCTGCATAGTCAGCATCTGAATATATAACAAGATTGAAAATTAATCATTGGAATACTGTAGGCCGACATTTTGAGTACCCTTCAAATATTTCAGAATTCGTTTAGTAGAAATATAATGCGATTGCTTAGGGTTAGACTGAAATCTTGCACACATAAAAAAAACAAACATAATATCAGGTCTACTGGCAGTAAGATATAACAATAAACTAATTAGACAACGATACTAAGTTACCTCTACTGAAATTCCGTTTTCATCTTTATCAAGTTTAGTAGATGAACTCATTGGAGTGGAAGCAGCAGAACATGTGTAATGCTCCGAAAAGTTTGAAGTCCACGCAAACCACATGCATGCAAGATATTAAATTCCTTTGTATTTCATTTAATTGTTTTAATTGCACGAATTAATTATGTTGTGCATATTTACATGTTTAAAATAAACTTTTCTACATGGTTGCATTAAAATGTATTTTTAAAGGTTATTCGAGTTGCGATTGAGGAATGGAGACCGATGACTGAAAAATAAAAAAATGTTTTTATTTGTTAATTATTTTTAATTTTTTGAATTATGGTTGATGCTTTTTCTTATTTTTGAAAATAAGGAGTTTTGAGGTAATTTTATATACCGGGATGTAATTTTTATCGGTGTTGGATTTTCAACAAAAATATGAACGCAATGGCAACCCGGCTAATAAATTCACTAACCTTTCCACACAACATATTTTAATTAAGCACTAATGAGCTTTTTGGACCTAATTAACTCTACTAATGGGCCTAAGCTTTGTTAGTATCTTAATTAACTATTTAAAATACAAATTTCACCCCATACCCTACCATACCATCCACGCCCCACACCCCACACCCCATCAAGTTGCAAACTCTCTCCCACAAACACAAGACACGACACACACCAATTATTGAAGGGAAAAAGCATCAAACTTCTTTAAAGTTTCAAGGAAAAATTAAGCCATCGTCTTCGTGTCGTCGTTCTTCGATTCGCCAACGTTTATTCGTGCATAAAATACGCAAAGGCACGCCATATTCTTTCCTTCAAACATATATCACACCATAGTATTTGTGCTACCATGTTTTGCATGAAAAACAAGGAACACTTGTTAGAATTTCTTATAAGCACCTTTTATGATTTTTGAAACATGTATTTTGATCCAACAATTGTGTTTAATATGTGTTAATGGGCCGCCATGGCTAGGGTATTGATCAAGGACGTTTTACACAAGTTTTAGGGTCCTAATAACACACACAAGAACACTGCATCATGATAGAAAACAAGCTGGTACCATCTTTCTGTTATGGAGGAGTTGGGCTCGGTTGTAAGGGTTATGGGGCTTGGCTTGGCTTTGGCTGGGACCGAGGCTTAGCTAGGGTCTATGAGGTCTTAGGAAAGGAGTCCTAGCCAGGCTAGGACTCAAGAATGGCTAGGACTCAAGACCAGGGGCTGGGTAGGACTCCAACCCATGAGTTTCAAGGAAGTTGCGCAGATGTGCAGCAGCTTGTGTAGGAGAGATGGCTCGGCCTGGGGGACTCTGGGCTAGGCTAGGTCGACTCTTTAGGGTCCTAGGATGATCCTATTTAGGGTGTTTAGGGTCTGGTTGGTTGGTTAGAAGGCTGGAAACAGAAACGTGAGCTGTACAGAAGTGGGTCTCATGGAAGAGCTGTAGGTGTTCGGCCTTAGGGTGTCAGTCAGGGGCTGGACCAGGGCTCTTGGCTAGGGTTTTGGACATGTATTAGGGTCCTAGGATGAGTCTTGAGGGGTGGTTCAAGGGCTGGCTCGTTGGTTAAGCGGCTAGCTAGGGATGAAAACTCAGAGTCCTATCCAAGTAGGAGTCTCAGCCATGGCTTGCTGCTGCTGCTGTGGCTTTGGTTCGAGCTTATGGTCGGTTCCTTGGGGTGCTATGGGTTCAATAGGGCCATAGAGGGTCTGGCCCGAGGTTGGATCATGGTGGTTCGAGCTTGGCTCATGGAAAAACGAGTTTGGCTCAATGGTGCCTAGGTGGGTTTTTGGTCTGTTTCTGCAGCTTAGGTGTTTCTTCGATTTTTGAGCTTAGGTTCAGGTCCAATGTGTTCTAATGCTCCAGGAGGGTGCCTAGGTGGGTTGGCTTGGTTTTGGCTCAAGGTGGCTCGGGCGTGACTTGAGTAAATTAGGAGATGGCTCGGTGTGTTTGATAAAGTGTAAAAACGAAAATTAAAGAACTAAAAATGAAACTAGGGGTCCACAGGTGTGGTTCATGGCTCACAAGGGTTGAATAAAAAATAAAAATGTTATGTTTAAAATTTGGGATCAAAATATTGAGTTTTGGATTTATCCGGGATTTTATCACCACACGAAACGTTAATTAAAGAATTAATTGAAAATCCTAGTTTTAGGCTTTATAAAATTATGGAAAATTATATTTATGCTAAAATAATTATTAAAAGTTTAAGTTTTAAATATGAGAATTTTATATTAAAGTTTGGTTTAATTCGGGATTAAAACACATTAATATTTTATATTTAAAGATTAATTTTAAAGTCATCGATTTAGGCCAAAAAAAATGGAAAAATTAAGGTAAGCTTATATAATTATTTGGGATGGTCTAGAGTCGACGGAATTAAGAGATAGTTGAAAATATGAAATTTTATACGTAGAAATTAGTAAACGTCATGGCAGTGTCCTGAATTCTGTTTTATATGATAATATGATTATTTTCAATGATTAAGGATGTTTATGAATTTTATATGTTAATTTTAAAAGTTTATCGATTTTGATGATGTTAAAAGGTTATTTTAAATGTTTGTGAATCTTACGATTTTATGATGTAAAAACGTTTATTTTTAATGTTTATGATTTAATAATATGTTAAGATGTTGGTTTTAAAACGTTTATGGATTTTTATGATTTTTATATGTTAAAACGTTTATTTTAAATGTTTTCGGATTTTTAATATGTTAAAAATGTTTATTTTAAATGTTTATGGATTTTTATGATTTAATATTGAAATTTAAAAGATATGTTGCATGCTTGGTTTAAAATAAAAACGATATTATATGAATGTCTTTGTTAAGTGATGAAAATATGAAATGTTGAAGGACGTGAAGGGATTGTGACTAATAAGATGATATGTTGGAAATATCTTTAGGGTTATGGTCCCAGTGGGAGCCCGATGATCGTGTTTCCTTGGATACGGATACGAATACGTTAATATGTTGGCCAAGTCCCAGTTGACCGGTGAGAGTGTTACTGGTGTCCCCGCCGCTCATTACTGTGGTTTTCTCTAGAGGATCCATCGCCCAATACAAATACGAATACGAGTCACAATCACGATCTGAATTCAACAAACACGAATATGATTATGAATATGGATATGAATATAATGATATGAATATGTTGATATGAATATAAATGCGAATATGAATATGTTTATGTTTATACGAAAATATTTATTCAAAAGTTTATGAAAATGTTTATGTTTAAAGTTGATGCATCATTATGAAATGCTTTTATTTAAAGTTTATGCATCATGAAATTTTTTACGAAAATGTTATTGTTTAAAGTTTATGCATCTTCATGAAAACGATATTTTAAGTACAAGTATTTTCACTGTTGTATGTGACATGTATATGTAGTACTTGTTATCAAAAGTATGGTGTGTTGAGTATTTAGACTCACTAGGTGTGATTGATGCAGGTGATTATTGTAATGCCCAAGATTTTATATCGTGTTAAATTACGATTATTGATTTTTAATCGAGACGATTATGAAAGGGCTAATCGGGACACGGTTTCAATTCGACATGAAAAGATGTATGTGCGAGGAAATGAACCTCGCGCATATGCGCGACTTGATGCGGCGCATATGCGCGGAATAGGCAGAACACCTCGCGCATATGCGCGGCGTGTATCGGCGCATATGCGCGAGGGTACCCGAGAGTTGTGAAGAATTCCTCGCGCATATGCGCAAGCTGCCGTGCTGGGGACGCGCCGAGACAGAATGTCTTGCGCATTTGCGCGGAAGGTGGTCGCGCATATGCGCGAGACGTGCAGTGTGCACATTGAGCCACTCGTCCATTTGCATGTGCTTGTATGAATATATATATATACAACCGAGATTCTTCAGAAAGAAAGGGGAAAAAACGAAAACTTGAGGGAGGAATTGCTTTCGATTTTAGATTTTGATTTACGAACGATCCGCTTGTCCAATCTTGAATCCGAGTACGACACCGTGTTCCTAGCAACGACAGCTACAACAGGACGTACGTTTTGTTAAAATTTGAAATTATCCTATGTCCAGAATTAAATACGATTCATGTATGGCATTCTTGACGTAGTAGACATCAAAGAATCGAAGTAAGATTAAGAAACAGATTGGTTATGGAATTGTTATGAATTTCAGAGTTAAATTTACTGAGACGTGATGTCAGATTTGTATGGTGGTTGATTATAAGTTATTGGGATTAGTACATACTGGTGTGGTATCATTGGTATCGCAAGAATGTACTGTTGTACCGTGAGAATTTGATAAGACAGAGATGTCTTGATTTAAATAGAATATTGATACAGAATATTGATATTGTCATTGCCATATTGAACATTGACAAACTTCGAGTCGAGAATTCGATTGTATCAGAGCGACAGAACGAAAGGTATAAATAAATGTTGATTCGGGATTGCACAACTCGAGTTAAGTTTGACTTGAGTTTTTCCAAAATCACATACTTTATTTTATTGCATTGATATTTGCAAATTATCAGATTGATATGTTTAGTCTATTGAATTATAGCAGAGCAAGAGTTTGAGGCAGATCAGCTAGCTAGGGCAGAACCGCCGAGTCTTTGGCAGAACAGCTAAGACTCTAGACTTACGGTGTATCGATGAACTTAGATGTAGATTGACGTCTATTCTAGACATTCGGTACAGCATGCAAAAGTCTAAATTAGATCGGGATCCCTAGATTAGAAATAAGTCCTTGATTTTGGTACAGATTTGTATTGATTCATGTGGTTAGATTAGATACATGTTTTGATGTTTATTATGCTCTTATATATGTTTTATATGATTGCATTGATACATTGTTTATACTGGGATTTTATTCTCACCGGAGTTATCCGGCTGTTGTCGTGTTTGTATGTGTGCATGGCAACAGGTGGGACAGGTTCAGGGTCACAGAGGTGAAGAAAGATAGAGATTAGAGTGGTGATTCCGGACTTGGACTAGAGATAGGGTTTAAACACTTGTTATATAGTTGTTAAATCTTAGTTGAGACTGATTGTATATAGTGAAAGATTTGTACTTTTAATACTGACGTGTATGTTAAGATGTATACCATTACGTTCCGCTTTTGATAATGAAAGTTTTTTTTAAAAAAAAATTAGACCATGTTTATTCTAATTGATTAAATTAGTCCCAATGATAATTAAGAAGATGATTAGCGTCCGGGTCCCCACAATTATGATAATAATGTTAATGGAGGTCTTGATGGTTAATCTGACTGGACTAAAGGTGCACATCACCCGAGGACCGATGCTAGTTTTCCGCACTAGTTATGAATTATGATTTTAAGTTATGTTAAAGATATTTTATGACTTCTATTTATTGTATGAGAGATTTTTGAGAGGTTATAGTATGTGATATACTTTTCAAATAATGTTTTTAGGTTTGGTAAAACGTTTGATGATTTTACGATTTGAACTATTTTCCTTTGGATTTTAAATGTTAGTTGGTTATTTTATTATAAAATGTTAAGAAAAATATTTTATATATTTTTATGTATAGTTCGGCCGATTGAGTGTTTTTTTTTAAAAAAAAAATTTCTAGTATGTTTTAAGCAAAACGAATAGCAGATGTTTCAGCATGTTTCAATGCCAAAATTTTTATATAGTTCTTTTGTGTACTTAGCCTGATTTATGAAGATTATTGTATTGACTTGCTTGATCTGCGTCCTAGGAAGAATGTCAATTCTCCCATCATGCTCATTTCGAATTGTTCCTACATTATCTTAGCAAACTTTTCACAAAATTTGGGGTTAGTTGACTCAAAGATAATGTCACCAACATAAATCTGTACTAACAGAATGTGCTTATTCTTAACTAATGTGAATAAGTCATGTCTACTATGCCGATGGTAAAATCATGATTTATAAGAAATTGTGAGAGAGTGTCATACAAAGCCCTAGGTGCCTATTTCAAACCATACAAGGCTTTGTGTAATTTAAAAAAATGATGCGGCAAGAAATGATCAATAAAACCTGGGGGATGTTCAACGTAGACTTCTTCTTGCAGTAGACCATTTAGGAAGACACTTTTCACATCCATCTGATAAACTTTGAAGTTCTTGAAAGCAGTAAAGGCTAAGAATATCCCGATTGCTTCAAACCTTGCTACTGGTGCATAGGTTTCATCATAGTCTATTCCTTCTTCTTGTCTGAAACCTTGAGCCACCAGTCTTGTTTTATTTCTAACCACAGTACCTTCTTCATTTAGCTTGTTTCTAAATACCCACCGAGTTCCAACAACTGATTGATGAGATGGTCTAGGTACAAGAAACCACACTCCATTTCTTTTAAATTGATTCAGCTCTTCTTGCATAGCTTCAATCCAACTGAGATCCAGAAGAGCTTCTTCAATCTTCTTTGGTTCATCTTGAGAAATAAAAGCAATATGCATATATTCATTTATCATTTGCCTTCTGGTTCTTAATGGAGCTGTTGGATTTCCAATAACCAAAGATGGAGGGTGAGATTTTCTCCAAACAAAAAAGGTTTAAAGAAATTTTTTTTCCTGATTTACTGGATTTGGATCATTCTCAGCTAAAGCAGTAGCAGATTCTGGAATTTTAGCTGCTGGTTCTGGTGCTCCTTTGTCTAAAAAGCTGGTTCCACCAAAGGAATGTCTGGTTCTGGATTTTGAACATCTTTGACACTTGGTTCTGCATCATCTTCACTATCTAGTTTCAGATGAATTCTGTCTAAACTGTTACTTAGATTTGACATGTTATAAATTTCAGGAGCACTGTTATCTTCATCAAAAACAATATGAATAGATTTTTCTACATTTAGAGTTCTATTATTGAAAATTCTATATGCTTTTCTTACTGCTGGATATCCAAGAAATAGTCCAGCATCTGATTTTGAATCAAATGCAGACAAGTAATTTTTACCATTATTTTGCACAAAACATCTGCAACCGAAAACATGAAAATAAGATACATTAGGCTTACTCCCTTTCCATATCTCATATGGAGTCTGATCATGCATTTTGTTGATCATGGTTCTATTTTGTGTATAACATGATGTGTTGATTGCTTTTGCCCAGAAGTGCTGAGAGATGTCGGCATCTGTTAGCATTGTTTTAGCAGCTTCTTTAAGAGTTCTGTTTCTCCTCTCAGGTACTCCATTTTGTTTAGGTGTTCTGGTAGCTGAATATTCATGATGAATACCCTGCTCATCCAAATATAACTCAAGAATTTTGTTAGTAAATTCAGTGCCCTGATCACTTTGATTTTAATGACAGAAACTGATTTTTCATTTTGAATCTTTTTCAGAAGCTTGATCAGGAGTCTACTGGTTTGATCTTTTCCAGCAAGAAATATTACCCAAGTAAATCTAGAAAAGTAATAAAAAACAACAAGAGTATATTTCATTTCCCCTAAGATCATGATAGGGATTGGACCAAACAAATCCATATGCAATAATTCCAAAAATCTTGATGTTGATTTACTATTTTTATTCTTGAAGCTAGATCTCACTTGTTTGCCAAGTTGGCATGCAGAACAAATATGATTTTTAACAAAATTAATATCAGGAAAACCATCACTATGTTATGCTTCTTGAGATTATTGATAGACTTGAAGTTAAGGTTATTCAATCTCTTGTGCCATAACCAATGTTTATCACTAAGGGAGGCAACTAAACATGTAGGAACATTAACATGATCTTTATTCCATGATACTTTGTAGGTGTTGCCTTCTCTTATTCCGGTTAAGATTATAGATTCATTGGCATTTTTAACTATGAAGGTGTGATTTTGAAAAGCTACTGAGTAACCATTATCACACAGTTGACTAATACTGATTAAATTGTAACAGAGATTTTCAACCAAGAGCACATCATTTTTAGTAATATTACCATGGATAATCTTACCCTTACCAACGGTTTTACCTTTTGAGTTGTCCCCAAAAGTTATCTTTGGTCCAGTACACCTCATTATTTCTGAAAGTAGACTCTTTTGTCCAGTCATATGTCCGGAACATCCATTGTCTAGATACCAAGTTTAGCTGTTTATCTTGTCTTTCTTCTCCTGTTCCTGCAAGCACAAGTTTTAGTAACTGGTACCCAATCTATTTGGGTCCATACCTTATCAGTCCTTTAGGAACCCACATTTGTACAATCCTAGGTGACCTTGTACTTCGGGTATCTTGAGAGGTGTGTGCAACAAATGGTCTGTTATTTATAATATAATGCATTACAGGATGCTATTCTTCCCTTCTGTTCTTATCGTCTGATCTGTATCTCTTCTGAACCTGTCTGCAATTATGGTACTAATAGTTTCTAACCTTCATAGAGGGTTGTCCTCCTGAGTTGAATCCTCTATTGAATCCAGCACTCTGGTGGACTCTTCTCTTTGGTTCAACATAGCCCAAACCATAATGTTTCCTTTTGTTCGTCTGATTTACAAACCCTTCAACTTTAACAGCTGGTACTTCTGGTTTATGTACCATACTGGACTTAACAAAATGAATGTATTTCTCTTTGCTCATATCCAGTGTTGGCTTAGTACTTGTTTCAGAAGTGCTTTCATTATTATTGAATCCGAGACCACTCATATCTCCGGATTGCTTCTGTAATTCTTGCATCTTCTCTAAAGAAACAGAAGACTTATTCCATGCATTTACCAGAACCGATAGCTTCTGATTCTCAGACCACATTGTCTTGTAATCTGCATTACTCTGCCATTCTCAGTTTTCAACTTATCTCAACTTTTAGATCACTAAAGCTGTTTTCTTGCAAGCAAGTAAACTTACTGATTTGATCTTTTAAGTTTTGATTTTCAGTTTTAACTTCCTCGAATGATTGAAAAAGTCTTGAGTACTCTTCCACCATGTCATGCATTGATTTAACCAAATCAGTTCGTGTAAATTCATCAGAATCGAAATCAAATACCTCTCTAGATGTCAAGGCTGATTCAGTGTTTTCCATGAGACATTTGACTTATTTTTCATCACTATCACTGGAGTGGCTATCTGAGTCAGAAGACTCAGAGCTAGAATCCGCCCACTTAGATTTATTTTCCTAAGCAATAATTGCTTTGCGTTCTCTTTAGGACTTTTATCATTTCTCTTGTACTCCTTCTTCTTCTGGCTATTCTTCTAAGGTTTCGGGCAATCAGCAATAAAATGCTCGATTTTTCCACAGTTGAAGCAAGCCATATCACCAGGTGGTGATTCCTTCTTGAAGTTACGGTTTGAGCTTTGGTATGCTCAATGATTTTTCTTCATGAATCTTGAAAATTTCTTCACGAAAAGGGACATTGCATCATTGCTGATTTGTTCACCAATCTCGTCAGATGTGCTTTCAGCAGCAGGTGAAACATTTGAAACAACTGCATTAGTAGTTGTAGCAGTAGTAGTGGCAGTATCTGCAAGAGCCTTAGTAGGTTGATTCGATAAGGGCTCCTCTCCGCTTCTCACTTCCAGCTCAAACTCATAAGTTTTTGAGTCTACAAACGAGTCATGTAGTTCTAACTTGTTCAGATCTTTTGAGAATCTCATCGCCATTGTCTTTACCTCCCATTCTCTGGGTAAAGCTCTCATCACTTTGAGTGTTACTTCTCTATTGCCATATTCCTTTCCCAGAGATGCTAGCTCATTTACTAAGCTGCTGAAACGTTCATCAAACTCGCTCAGAGTTTCTCCAGCCTTCATTTTTAGATTTTCAAACTTTTGCATTGCCACAAACATCTTGTTTTCTTTTGTCTGATCATTTCCTACACAAATCTGGATGAGTTTTTACCAGATTTCTTTGGCTGTAGGACACATCTTGATTTTGCTTAAGGTGTTTTTATCAAATGTTTTGGAGAGAATATCCTTCGCAACATTGTCTAAGTTTGATTTTTTTTGTCCTCGCCTGTCCATTAACTTCTTGATTTTTTGAGCATTTGTGATGCTCCATCAGTGATAGAAATAATAGTATTAGGCTTTAGAATCTTGAATGGACCATCTGTGATGACAAACCAAAAGTAATCGTCTTGAGCTGCAAGATGAGCTTTCATTCTGATCTTCCAGTAATCGAAATCTTCTTTTGAGAACATAGGGACTTTACTGAAATGTGACATTTCTGTTGTAAATTTTTGGAACAAGAATAGCCTGCTCTGATACCACTTGTTGGGGATCAATATCGAGTTTAGGGGGGGTGAAATAAACTTGTTCCTTTGTTGGTCGTTTTTGAAAAGGGTGCTAGAATCCTAAAAGAGATTATAGTTTTCTTGTTCGAATAAATATCCAGCAGATCACAATAATGAGTGTGGAAACAATCTGATGATATCAGGGTGAAAGCAATAAAACAGTAGGTAGTAGACAGTGGTTGTTTCTGGAAGTTCGAAGATGAAATCTTCTACGTCTCCCCTTCTTCTGTTTCCAGAAGGTATCACTAAAAGACTTTGGCTATTACAGTACAACTTTTGTACACACCCACTTCAGTAGGATTTACCCTTAGCCTACTGAAACTCTTAGCTTTACAACACTGAAAAATGAATATAATAAAGTTCTGGAAAAAGACTCCTTCCAAGATTACAGACTCTTCCTAACAAGATGTAGTAAAGTGTATAGCTTGTGAAGAGATAACAAAACAACAGCACGATATGATATCAGAAGATCAGATATCTACTATAAAGCGTATGATGCTTTTCTGTATGTTGAGCTTGAAGATAAGTAGTAGTTGATGATAGTTCAAACTAGCGTTGCAATAATCGTTGTGTTGATAATGATGATAATCATGTTTTCTATAAAGGATTGACCCTTATATATAGAAAGCTTTGAATCCAACGTGTATAAGTAAAAACGGCTTCTGTGACTTCTAAGTATAATCAGCTTTATCACATAAAAAAGGTCCTGCAGAAAGCTTCATAGTAATCAGTCTTGTTTCATACCCAAACTAGTAAGGAGCGTTAAATGTCTTTGTACAACATTAATGGTGCAATTAATAGTAGTACTAGGTAAAGCAACGGTAACATTTAAGACAGTAAAGATAAAGCAAAAAACTTTAAGTTCTGATAAGTTATGCTTCTGCTTTTCTAAGTTCTGATTCTACTTTTATAATCCGAGTTCTGCTTCTGTTTTTATAAGCCGATAAGTACATTTAAAAGTGCTGCTTCTGTTAAAGCGATACGAGGGCTTCTGCTATTTATAATATCTTCTGATTTAGCTATTACGACTTATTGGTTTTGACTCTAATCACCACAATTCAATTAAGTCTAACATTATACTAAAGTACAACTATTTTTCTTATGCTATTAATCAAAGAGTTGTGCATATAATTTTTTCTTCATTCATCTCTTCATTTATAAAATTTTCGTAAATTTTTTATTTTTTTTGCATCATTTAACGGAAATTTTTAATTAATTTGAAGTTTTTTACGCTTTTGTAGATAAATTTTTGTGCCAACTTTAGTATAAGATGTGCATATTAGTAAAAATTATTTAAATTAAATATTAAATTTATAAAAGAAATTATTATTTATGTTAGAATATTTTTTATGTGTTAGATTTTTTTTTTTTTTGCAATTTAAATTATTTTGTTGGGATCAGAAAATAGTTTAGAGGTGGGTGAATAAACTCTTTTAAAAATGAATGTTTTTTTAAAAAAATTCAAGCGTTTTTAGGCGGTTGAAACTTTTCTCGAATGGTTAGAAATGTGAACCACGTAAAAAAGTGCGGAAGACGGATTGGAATTTGTAATGATAGCTACACCGGGTTGGATAACTGGTTAACAAGAAACAATTCAAAATATAAGCAATTGCAGAATGTAAAAACACAGAGTTTTATGGATGTTCGGAGATAAAACTTCTACGTCATCTGTAACGTACCGTACTTTTAAACTATTTTAAAATTTGCGGAAAAATAAAAATATTCTTAAATAAATAGTAATCATTCAAATTGCAATAAAACAACCACAACCAAAGTTTGCAAAAGCACTTGTTTAAACATCGTAAACAATATCATGAAGTCAGAGTATTTGAAATAAGCATCAAATTCTTAAAAACATAAGCGGTCCTCGGGTTTAGCCTCCTGCGCAGACCGAACCAGTTCATTGGTCCCCCCTCGTCTCTTCATACTCGTCCTCACCTGTATCGATCAAGTCTAGTGAGTTTAAAGACTCAACAAATATAAATTGCAGATAACAAGTAATACGTAATAAAACCACATGCAACTTAAAATTAGAACGTATATACATAAACTTGAACGTAATCACATAAACATAGACATGCCATCATAATAAAACTTTTCATAAACATACTTGCATCATACATCCCTGAACATGCATAACATCATCATTTTGCGTAGAGATATGTTTCAAAGCAAGTGACTCATACATAAATGTGCCTGATCAGACTAAACCACAATACTGGGCTGGCAGGGAAGATCTACTACCACATACATGAGAACCCCAGTCATGCTTTACCGGGTGGATTGGTCTCTGGTCATGCTTTACCACTTTCCAATCCTGATTTAAACCCGGTCATGCTTTACCGGGGTGGAGAGGTCCTCGGCCACATTCACCGACTTCCAAACCCGTTCAAAATTGGTCACAAGACATTTAGCATACCTCAAAAGCATAAAATATTTTCTTTTGCACGTTGAACATACTTACATAACGTTGAGGGATTTGTTGGTTCTCGCTTGGGACCACTGCTGCACATACTAATATAAGTTCAAGCACTTATCTTTCAAAACTTAGATGTATAAATCATGCTCACACACAAAAATGACAAATTTCTTATGACGTTCTAAGTCTCTCGGGACTCGACCTTGTTTAATCATCGTATTAAACCATGACATCGAATTCCAAAACAATGCCTATCTTTTCCCAAACATGGAAAAAACGGACCCTGAGTACACATCCGGGTCTGGGTCCGTGTAGCCCCGACAAACTTAACATACGGAATTAACAAAAGCACGGACCCCGTGTCAGGGTCTGGCTCCAGGTCCGTGTAGACTGGAATTTCACACTCCGAAAGAAACAAAGGCACAGACCCCGTGTTAGGGTCCGGCTCCGAGTCCGTGTAGACTCTTATAATGGGAAACCAATGGAAATCCCTACACTTGTGGCTTAATACTCCTAACTCAATCATGCGGATCATGAACTAACACCTCGAGACCCATCCTAAGATGCTATGACAATGATTCAAACTTCCATGACACCTCAAACAACGATACAAATCATACAACGCAACTCAAACCGTGAACACGTTATTTTGACACTGAAATGCTTCCTAGTGCTTCTAATGCAACCAAGTGCTTATAGGCACGAAACGAAGCACCAAAAATCATCCCAACATGACACTCACAATGCTTAAACGCAGCAGTGGTCACCCAACGAACCCAAAAAAAAATAAACTTCAAGAAAACGTCATGAATGCATTTTCAGAAAATTACAGTTTGAGTAGTCCCACAAAAATGATCATAACTCACTCGTTTCTTGTCCAAAAATAACTAATTTACTGTCAAATCGAATGTATCAAAATGTTCTACGTTTTATATCGAAAGGTTTTCTCAAAAAGTCGACCGAATTCTCGCAAAAATCGAAATGACAACAGAATTTGGGTTTCCAGATCTAAAATCATTTCAAAATCGATCTAACCAATTTTTGCTCAAACTTTGCACAACATACATGAATTTTTACACACAATAAACATAAAAATATATACTATGATGAGATCGATGCATAAAAAAATGAATATACATGCCTTTTGATATTTAAAGTTAACGAAACGACGATACCGAAGCGGGAAGGATGCGAGGGTTGATCCGGGACGAACGTGGCACGATTTTCTTGAAGAAAAGTGGGCGAAAATTGCTGGAAAGATGCGGAGGAAACGGGCGGCTGCTCTTCGTTCTTATAACCATAAATTTTCCTTTCCAAAAATCTGAAATGTGATGGAATGAAATGGGTGTGTGTGTTGTCGTGTATGTGTGTACGTAAAAGTGTGTGTTCGTAAGTTTTTGTGTCTGTGTGTTTGTTTTAGGTAATTAGGGAGAATAAAAATTGCATAATTATATAATTAACAAGGTAATTAAAATGCTAACTCCATACTCACCTCTCTAATAAAATACCTTAATTTAAAATAAAATGCATAAGTACTAAATCTTTAAGAGTTTAAGAAAAAAATCCTAACAATCACCTAATGAATAAATTAGGATTTTAAAAAAATGCTAACAACTTAATAAATCATTTAAAATGTCTCAATCCTAACTTAAAATAAAATACCACATTTTAAAATCGCCAAAAATCGTCGCCGGTCTCTTTTCCTCGATCCCGTATCGCATAATCACTTTAAACATGAAACTTGAGAAACGTTTTAACGTGCATCACATAAACATAAATAATTTAAGATAATACAATTAAATAAATCATACAACGTTAAAATCAATTTAAATTTAAATAAACAATTTAGTTATTTGCATGGGTTTTACATGTACTGAATTTGGACTCTACAATTTCTACCCCACATAATTAAATTTCGTTCTCGAAATTAAATCTTACCGAACAGCTCCGAGTAGCGGTTCTTCATATCTGCCTCGGTCTCCCAAGTGGCCTCATCCACTGATTGATTTAACCACCGAACTTTGACCAACTTGGTCACTTTGTTTCGAAGCCTCCGCTCCTGTATGTCTAGGATTTGGACAGGTTTTCCTCATACGACAGATCTGGAACGAAATGCAACGACTGAAAACTCAAAACATGCGAAGGATTAGCTAGGTACTTCCTCAGCATCGAGACATGGAACACATTGTGTACACCGGGCAAATTCGGCGGTAGAGCTACACGATAAGCTAGTGTCCCAACTCTGTCAAAAATCTCGAACTGTCCAATAAATCTCGGAATAAGCTTGCCTCTCTTCCCAAACCTCATAACACCCTTTGTGGGTGCTATCTTCACGAAAATGTGATCACATACAGCAAAATCAAGATCTCTCCTTCTCTTGTCAGCATAGATCTTCTGACGACTCTAGGCGGTCTTCATCCTGCCTCGGATCTTGACCACCACATCTGCAGTCTGCTGAACGATCTCTAGACCAAGTTCTGATATCTCACAGACTTCATCCCAATGAATCGGCGATCTGCACTTCCTCCCAAACATTGCCTCGTAGGGAACCATACCTATAGACGATTAGAAGCTGTTGTTGTAGGTAAACTCCACTAGAGGTAACTTTGATTCCCAATTCCCATGGAAATCGATCACGAAATATCTCAAAAAATGCTCCAAAATCTGAAGCACTCGCTCAAACTGACCATCTGTCTGAAGGTAAAAAGGAGTACTGAAAGAAACTTCATCTCCATGGCTGCATGTAAACTCTTCTAAAAGGAAGATGTGAACCTCGGGTCCCTGTCGGACACAATAGAAATTTGGATCCCATGCAGTCGGACTATCTTCCTGATATGGAGCTCTGCATACTGAGTCTCGGAGAAAGTCGTCTTCACCGGTAAGCAATGCACCGACTTAGTAAGTCGATCCACTATAACCCAAATGACATTGGATCCCCTGACTGACCTCGGAAATCCAACAACGATGTCCATGGTGACATTATCCCATTTCCACTCGGGGATAGGGAGTGGCTTAAGCATTCCCGCTGGCCTCTGATTTTCTGCTTTCACTTGCTGGAAAATGAGGCATTCAGACACAAATCGGCAGATGTCCCGCTTCATACCTGACCATCAATACAGAATCTGCAAATCCATGTACATCTTAGTGACCTCTGGGTGGATAGAATATGGAGATGCATGTACCTCTGTCAAAATATCCTTCGTGATCGAATCGACACTAGGCACCCCACATCCTTCCTATGTACCTCATAATTCCATCAGACACTCTGTAGAGTACACTGCCCTTGGCTTCATACTTCAGTCTCCATTTCTGTAACTGCTCATCTGAAGATTGATCTCTAAGGATTCGGTCTAGCAAGGAAGGCTGGAATGTCAGATCAGACAGCTTAGGAGCTCTGTCCCTGGGATAAACCTCTAAACCAAACCTCTGAATCTCTGAACTGCAACTTTTCTTCTCAAGGCATCTTCCACAACATTAGCTTTCCACGGATGGTAGCTTATCTCGCAATCATAGTCTTTCACTAATTCCAACCACCGTCTTTGTCTCATATTCAGTTCTTTCTGCGTGAAGAAATAATTGATACTCTTGTGATCAGTAAATATGTAGCATTTCTTGCCGTACAAATAATGTCTCCATATCTTCAACGCAAAGACAACGACAACTAACATAAGATAATGAGTTGGGTAGTTCTTCTCGTGCACCTTCAACTGTCTGGAGGCATAAGCTCTAACCCGACCATGCTGCATCAAAACTGCGCCTAAACCGAGCTTAGAAGCATCAGTGTATAACACAAAATTTCCTTGCCCTGCTGGCATGGCTGACACTGGCGCTGTGATAAGAGCTTGCTTCAAAGTATCAAAGCTCTTCTGGAAATTATCACGTCACAAAAATTTGGCATTCTTCTTAGTCAATAAGGTGAGTGGCACTGCTATCGAAGAAAATCCCTGAATGAATTTCTTGTAGTAGCCTGCTAAGCCTAGGAAACTGCGGATCTCTTACGCATTCTTCGGCTCAACCCATTCTTTAACTGATGCCACCTTAGCTGTATCCACCTCGATACCACTGCTAGATATTATATGCCCCAAAAACGATACCTTCTCAAACCAGAATTCACACTTACTGAATTTTGCAAACAATTTACGACTCTGCAAGACCTGCAAAACTATACCCAAATGTTGACTTTGCTCGTCATGGCTCTTCGACTAGATAAGAATGTCTTCAATGAACTCTATGACAAACTGATCTAGGTAGGGCTGAAATACTCGATTCATCAAGTCCATAAAAATTTCTGGAGCATTTGTCTGTCCGAATGACATCAATAAGAACTCGTAATGCTCATATCTAGTTCTGAAGGCTGTCTTATGAACATCTGCATCTTTTACCTTCAGCTGATGATACCTAGATCGTAGATCTAACTTAGAGAACACTGTAGCTCCCTGAAACTGATCGAACAAGTCCTCGATCCATGGAAGTGGGTATTTATTCTCGATCGTGACCTTTTTAATTCTCGGTAATCGATATACAACCTCATGCTTCTGTCCTTCTTCTTTCTGAAGAGTACTGGTGCGCCCCATGGTGAGAAAATAGGGCGGATGAATTCATTATCTAGAACCTCCTGAATCTTCTATTTGAGTTCTAACATCTCAGATGGAGCTAACCGGTACGGTGCCTGGCACAAGGTCAATGGAAAACTCTTCCTCTCTCTCCCTGGTGGAAGGCCCGTGACGTCATCTGGAAAGACGTCAAGAAAATCTCTGACTACTAGTACCTCAAATATCGACAGCGTCGTTATGTCAGGTGCGGAAATAATGCTGGCCAAGAAAGCTTGCACTCCTTATGAATAAGTCTCCATGCTTGCATGCAAGAGATCATACGGGGGAAACTCTTCCATCTATCTGGCTGAAAGAGAAACTACTCCATGCCAAACGGTCTTACCAACACTGACATTTTCTGAAAGTGAATAAGAACTCTGTTATTTGTGAGCCAGTCCTCTCCCAAGATGATATCAAATTCTGGCATTGGCAACAAAATCAGATCGACATACACCAGGTGACCCTGTAGTTCAAGATCAATGTCTCTGACCACGCTACTAGCTGATAATTCTTTTCATGATGGGACTATCACTGAATAGCTCTCGTCGAGTCCAATAGACTTGACGTCCAGATGATTAGCGAACGTCTCCGAAATAAAAGAGTGAGTGGCCCTAGAATCTAACAAGGCCTTCGTGGCTACTCTTTTTAGGAAAATATTCCCTGAGAGATGTTAGCACAACACACCAAACTTACATCCCAAAATTCTAATCTTAACCTCAAGCAAAGTAGGAAAATCTCTACACAAAGTCACCAAAAATACTAACTAGCACACTAATAATCCCAATAAAATTCAAAACATGCATATCAAAATAATACGGTAATGAATTAAATAAGTTACCAGTCAACAGGGTCGTGTATGGGTTCGCCTCCTCTGCCTGCAAGGCGAACACTCTACCTTGGGTAGGCTGCCTAGTCTCTCAGCATATGATCACTGGCTCCGCATTTGAAGCACTTGCCCGATCCCCATAAATACTGTCCCGAATACTGGCGGTTGCACTTCGGGCACACCTGGTTCTCTCCCGGTCGCTGAGGAGCCTTCTATCGAGGAATAGGACCCTTGCCTTTCGGTCGTCCCTGGAATGGCCTCTTCCCTTGCTGTCCTTGGAAAGGCCTCTTAAACTGAGGTTGCTGCTACTACTTCTGCTGAGGTACCTGATAGGGCCTCTTGGCTTGCCTATCACTCTCGATGTCCCTTTGGTCCTGCTATGCCGCCAAGGCTCTAGATACGACAACGACATAGCTAGTAGGACCAGCAACTCTGACATCACGGCAAAAGATCGGCCGCAACCCATCAATAAAATGCCTCAGCTTTTCTCGGGCATCATTAACAATCAGGGGCACAAAGTTACACACCCCTCTCAAACTTTCTGACAAATTCTGCAATACTGCTATCCCCCTGACGCAACGTCATGAACTCCCTACTCAATCTGGATCTTACTTCCTCAGTGAAGCACTTGACGCAAAAGACCTCCTTGAAACCATCCCAAGAAAGGGTCTGCAAATTCACCGATACAAAAGCGCTCTCCCACCACAATCTCACGTCTCCTGTCAGTAGAAAGGTGGCACATCTGACCCTGTCTGCGTCCTGCAGCTCCATAAAAGCAAAAATGACTTCGATGGACTTAATCCATCCTTTTGCTATCATCGGGTCAGTATTCCCCGAGAACTCCTTCGGATCCATCCTCTTAAACCTCTCGTAGACTGCCTCTGGTCTAGGCCTCGCCCCTGTGTCTACTGCAGTCTGATTCCCCGCAAACTGTGCGAAGAACTGGGTCATCCCTGCAAGCATATGAGCCTGCATATCTGGAGGTAGACGAGGAGGAGTGGCCCTCACCCCATCTCGAGCTTCTTTGTCCTCCTCCCTTTCTCCACGGGCAACCATACGTCTAGGAGGCATAATGTTCCAACAATTACCCAACACGTAAACCCAATATTGTATTAATATCATAAGATGCACGAAATTTTTAAATTAAACATGTACATGCTGAAATCATGACTTAATGCTTAATACATGAAAAAATTTAAAACTTTAGAACTGACAGACTTGAGGTGCGACTTCGTGAGCTTCTCGCAACTGGCAGTAGGCATAACCCTTTACAAGAACACCGCTCTGATACCAACTGTAATGTACCGAACTTTTAAACTATTTTAAAATTTGCGAAAAAATAAAAATTTTCTTAATAAATAGTAATCATTCAAATTGAAATAAAAAAAACCACAACCAAAGTTTTCCAAAGCACTTGTTTAAACATCATAAACAATATCATGAAGTCAGAGTATTTGAAACAAGCATCAAGTTCTTAAAAACATAGGTGGTCATCGGGTTTAGCCTCCTCCCAGACCGAGCCAGCCCATTCGTTCCCACACCTCGTCTCTTCATACTCGTCCTCAGCTGCATCGATCAAGTCTAGTGAATCTAAAGACTCAACATATATAAACTGGAGATAACAAGTAATACGTATTAAAACCACATGCAACTTAAAAGTAGAACGTACATACATAAACTTGAACGTAATCACATAAACATGGACGTGCCATCATCATAAAATTTTTCATAAACATACTTGCATCATACATCCCTGAACATGCATAACATCATCATTTTAAGAGGCATACATAAGTGTGCCTGATCAGACTAAACCACAGTACTGGGCTAGCAGAGAAGATCCAATACCACATACATGAGATCCTCGGTCATACTTTACCCGGTGGATTGGTCTCTGGTCATGCTTTATCGCTTTCCAATCCTGATCTAAACCCAGTCATGTTTCACCGGGGTGGAGTGGTCTTCGTATACATTCACCGACTTCCAAACCCATTCATAATTGGTCACAAGACATTTAGCATACCTCAAAAACATAAAATATTTTCTTTTGCACGTCGAACATACTTACATATCATTGAAGGATTCAGCTTGGGGCCACTGTTGCACATACTAATATGAGTTCAAGCACTTATCTTTCATGACTTAGACATATTATTCATGCTCACACCCAAAAATGACAAATTTCTTATGACGTTCTAAGTCTCTCGGGACTCGACCTTGTTTAATCATCGTACTAAACCATGACATCGAATCCCAAAAAAAACCCTATATTATCCCAAACATGGAAGACACGAACCCCGAGTACACATCCAGGTCTGGGATCGTGTAGCCTTGGTAAACTTAACCTACGGAATTAAAAAAGGCACGGACCCCGTGTCAGGGTCCGGCTCCGGGTCCGTGTAGACTCTAAAATTTCACTCTCGAAAGAAACAAGGGCACGGAACCCGTGTCAGGGTCCGGCTCCGGGTTCGTGTAGACTTTTAAAATGGGAAACTAACGGAAATCCCTACACTTATGGCTTAATCCTCCTAACTCAATCATGCGGACCATGAACCAACACCTCGAGACCCATTCTAGGATGCTATGGCAATTATTCAAACTACCATGACGCCTCAAGCAACGATACAAATCATACAACTCCACTGAAACCGTGAACACGCTATTTTAACACCAAAATGCTTCCTACGACTTTTAATGCAACCAAGTGCCTATTGACACGAAAAGAAGCACCAAAAATCATCCCAACATCACACTCACAATGCTTAAACGCAGCAGCGATCACCCGACGGTTCCAAACGAAGTCTGCAACAAATAAACTTCAAGAACACGTCAAGAACACATTTTCAGAAAATTATAGTTTGAGCAGTCCCACGAAAACGATCATAACTCACTCCGTTTCTTCTCCAAAATTACGAATTTAATGTCAAATCAAAGGTATAAAAAATTTCTACATTTTATATGTTGAAAGTTTTCTCAAAATGTTGACCTAAGTTTCGGAGAAATCGAAATGACAGCAGAATTCGTGTTTCCAGATCTAAAATCATTTAAAAATCGATCTAACCAATTTTTTCTCAAACTTTGCATAACATACATGAATTTTTACACATAATAAACATAAAAAGATATATTATGACGAGATCGATGCATAAACGAAATAATATACATGCGTTTTGATATTTCAAGTTAACGAAACGACGATACCGAAGCGGGAAGGATGCGAAGGTTGATCCGGGACGAATGTGGCATGATTTTCTGAAGAAAAGTGGACGAAATGGCTGGAAAGATGCAGAGGAAAGGGGGCGGCTGCTCTTGGTTCTTAGAAACCTAAATTTTCCTTTCCAAAAATCTGAAATGTGATGGAATGAAATGGGTGTGTGTGTGTTGTCGTGTATGTGTTTGTGTAAAACTGTGTATGTGTGTATGTTTTAGGTAATTAAGGAGAATAAATATTGCTTAATTACATAATTAACAAGGTAAATAAAATACTAACTTCTTACTCACCTCTAATAAAATATCTTAATTTGAAATTAAATGCATAAGTACTAAATCTTTAAAATTCTGAAAAAAAATCCTAACAATCACCTAATGAATAAATTAGGATTTAAAAAAATGTTAAAAACTTAATAAATCATTTAAAATGCCCCAATCCTTACTTAAAATAAAATACCACATTTTAAAATGGCCAACAATAGTCGCCGGTCTCTTTTCCTCGATCTCGCATTGCATAATCGCCTGAAACATGAAACTCGAGAAACGTTTTAAAATGTATCACATAAACATAAATAATTTAAGATAATGCAATTAAATAAATCATGCATCTTTAAAATAAATTTAAATTTAAATAAACAATTTAATTATTTGCATGAGTTTTATGTGTAATGTCCAGTTACTCATACAAATGATAATAATGCGTTTATGTCATTTAATATGTATTTATTTAGCTCATTATGTTTTACATGTTGATTTAGGTATCGATATTGGGATTGAATATGATTTCTAGATTATCCATGGTGTATTGAGAAAGAATATGTGTTTAAATAGTGATATTAAGATGTGTAGGTAGAAGTAGTGTAACGAAGTTGGTAGGAAATGATATGAAAATATGGTAGTTCCTACGAGTTTTAGCATAATCATTTGAATATTGATCCAAATTGTGTGAGGCCATAACCATTAGAAAGCTAAGATATAATGCTACAACTTTCATGTTTTGGATTTTGTCCAAATCATTGTGGAAGACAAAACAAAAGTGCCCGAAGTGTGTCGTGTATACCGTCATTCCCTCATTGACACATGTTAGGAGAATAAGCATAACTTATTACTCAGACCTCCAAATGACATAACCGGTTGGAGATTCAAGCCAAGACATAGGGGTACAACTTTCATGTTTACCACGTTTTCAAGTTATGAAGGGAACAACTGTTTCTGGAGCGATCTTTGGTGAAGAAGTGCATAGAGGCAGAACATGTGGCGCCCGAGCGGTATAAAATGACCGCCCGAGCGCCGGTGCACGAAATTTTCATCTTTTGAGCAAAATGTTTGGCGTCCGAGAGCAGTAATATATTAACGCCCAAGCGCCGATGAGTGTATTAAAGGATAAACTTCGAAATTCTAGACATCTTTATCAGTTCTTTCACTTCCTTAACAACATAAGCTCGAGAGAAAACCTAGAAAACTTCCTCTAAAAGCTCCTTCTTCATTTCTTTCATCATTTTCAAGTTAGAAATTAGTTCTCCATCACAAAAAGCTTCTAAACATCGAAATTCTAGATCATCTTTATCAGTTCTTTCACTTCCTTAATAGCATAAGCTCGAGAGAAAACCTAGAAAACTTCCTCTAAAAGCTCCTTCTTCATTTCTTTCATCATTTTCAAGTTAGAAATTAGTTCTCCATCACAAAAAGCTTCTAAGGGTGTACATTTTCTTCCTCTTTTATTTGTTCTACATGTAGAGGGGTAACTTTCACCTAGTATAAACAATAGTGAATGAATTATTGATATATTTGACAGTATAGGAACGAGAAACATCGTCTCAACCCAGTATTCATACGCTTGTACTGTACGTTGTCATGTTCTTGAAGTAATACATGAGTAATATTATGATTTCAAATGCCTTCCATTGATTATTGCTATATATACATTGTTAGTATGCTTACTGATCAATCATAGCACCATATTCCATTGTTATATATTAAATATGAAAGGAACTCATGAATATTGAAGATGGTTGCTATGTCATGAACAATAACATGAACATGAAAGGAAAAGGACTGATTTTACATGATATAGAGCTTGTTGACATCATGGGTGGTTTTAAATCCACCAAACCTATTGGCCAATATATGTTCATGGGGCGTGGGGTTGCCAAAGGTTGTTCCCTGACATCCAACGCAGTAGTAGCTATATAATAAAGCAAGCACGGTAGTACATGTCAACTAATGAGGCTCAAGTACAAAAATGAACATGAATTATTCTATGATATGACATGGTTTAAAGATTCATTATTGTTCACGACTTGATATGTATGTTCCTTCTACGCATATTGATATGCATAAGTGTCAACTTATTGAGTTTTATAAACTCACATAGCTCATGTATTACAGGTTCAGGTAAAGAAGATATATAGGATGCCGGTTCACAAATGGATGCTTGTGACGTGCCTCACCTCACAAGAACCGAGACTTCTTATTGTATAGCTTCTGCATATGTATTATAATGAATTTAATGTCAGGGTTTGAAACAAGTTTTACAATGTGTATGTCTATGGGTATAATGATACATAATATGTTTGTATAGAAGGAAATGATTATATGTACATATTGTTATTGTTGTTTGCGGGTTAATGTATTACATATTGTTATTATTGCTGGAGTGTTGGTGTATTAAAATATAGAGACATCATGCCAAAATTTTTATAAACCGTCAAATCGATGTCCATGTTTGAAATTGTTTCATAATATAAGTATATATCATTTAAACTTTATTTTGATTAGACGTATAAGTATCATTAGTCATGTCAAGTATGGAGTAAGGGTGTGACATTTTAGAGTGGTATCAGAGCCCACGGTTCTTTGACAGGGAAGATACTGCACTTCATTCATACAAAGGGAACTCGGCAAGTAATTATCTTTGTATCCCATAGTTTTTGCTAAGTTATGTGTTTCTACGTGACCTATATGTAGGTTAAGATAAACGACGATGCCACCTAAACTCAAGGTATATGAAGGAGAGTCAATGACGGAATACATACAACAATTCGAGGCTGGAGTCCAATATGTACCATATATTTCACAAGATGACACAAGTAAGGATGAACACTTCATGTGGGGACTTCGCTATGAAATTAAATGAGATGTACGGATGTTGAAAGTTGGTACCTATGGGGAGATAGTGGAAAGAGAACTTATAGTAGAACAGGATGAACAAGACATTGACAGAGACATGCAACAATGAAGGCAACAGTACTTTCAAAAGAGCCAAGCAATAGGACAAGGCAAAAAGACTGATAGTAAAGGTACTCGACCAGAGGAACCCCGTGGAAATGGTCCCCCTCCACGTAAGGACATGACATACCACCTTGTCCTAAATGTGGCAAACTTCATGGCGGGGAATGTATGCAAGGTTTCAATTTTTGTTATCGTTGCAAAAAGCCAGGGCATCTCGCCAGGAATTGTCCAGGGAGTTCTGAGAAAGTACATGGACTCCTTTTCTCCATGACTAAAGGGGAAGTGGATGCGGATGCATCGATGATCACTGGTATGTTCTTGATTTATGGTATTACTGCTATTGTTTTACTAGATTCAGGAGCCACGCATTCCTTTATTTTGGAATCGTTTGTAAGGAGACTGGATATTACAGCAAGTACAACAGAGACACAAGTAGCCATAGCCTTACCTTCCGGGCAAGAATTACAGACAGATCATATTGTGCGAGGGAGTCTAATATATGTCCAAGGCCATCAGACGTTTGCTGACTTGATAGTTCTGAGGATGACTGATTTTGATGTGATATTGGGAATGGATTGGCTCTCGAAGTACAGAGTTACTATTGACTGTGGCATAAAGATGATCAAATTTGTACCAGTAGGATTTGAACCATTCACAGTAGCGAGTGCAGGTATATCCTCACCTCTTCGGATAATATCTTGTATGAAGGCTTGTAAATTACTACAGAAGGGGTGTCAAGGATACTTTGCATCTGTTTTAACTATTGACCCACCTGTTCGTGAATTAAAAGATACAGATGTTGTTTGTGATTTCCCAGAATTATTTCCTGATGTTGTAACAGGCTTACCCCCGGATAGGGAGATCGAATTTGTGATTGATATTGTGGCAGGAACTCATCCGATCTCAAAAGCTCCTTATCGATTAGCTCCTACAGAAATGAAAGAATTGAAATAACAGTTACATGAGTTACATGATAAAGGGTTTATTAGACCGAGTTTTTCACCGTGGGGTGCACCTGTTTTATTTGTGAAAAAGAAATACGGTACCCTTCGTCTATGCATTGATTATAGGGAGTTGAACAAAGTGACAATTAAAAACAAATATCCACTCCCTAGAATTGATGATTTGTTTGATCAATTACAAGGAGCTGCTATCTTTTAGAAAATTGATTTACGATCAGGCTATCATCAATTAAATTAAAGTGAGATGATATCACAAAGACTGCCTTCCGAACGAGGTATAAGCATTATGAATTTGTTGTAATGCCATTTGGACTAACGAATGAACCAGCTGCTTTCATGGATTTAATGAATAGAATTTTCAAGCCATGATTGTGTTTACAGATCATATTCTCATCTACTCACGAACTGTAGAGGAGCATCGAGAACATCTGAACCTAGTTTTGCCAACTTTGAAAGATAAACATTTGTATGCCAAATCGAAGAAATGCGAATTTTGGCTTGAACAAGTAGCATTATTGGGTCATAGCATTTCAAAAGAAGGCATATCAGTGGATCCAATTAAGATTGAAGCTGTTAATAAATGGCCACGACCTACTACTGTTATTGAGGTACGTAGTTTTCTTGGATTAGCTGGTTATTACCGTCGGTTTATAATGGGATTTTCTAAGATAGCATTGCCTTTGACTGCGTTAACACGAAAGAATATGAAATTTGTATGGAATTAAGCATGTGATCGCAGTTTCCAAGAGTTAAAAACAAAATTAACATCAACACCGGTCCTTGCTATTCCAGAAGGACCAGGAGATTTTGTGGTATACAGCGATGCTTCGAAACAAGGTTTAGGTGCAGTTTTAATGCAGCACGAGAAGGTGATTACTTACGCCTCAAGACAATTGAAAGAATATGAAAAGAACTATCCCACACATGATTTAGAACTGGCATCAGTGGTATTTGCGTTGAAAATATGGCGCCATTATCTTTATGGTGAACAGTGTGAAATTTACACGGACCACAATAGTTTGAAATATTTATTCACTTTAAAAAACTAAATATGAGACAACGACGTTGGTTGGAATTAGTGAAAGATTATGATTGTGTTATCAATTATCATTCAGGTAAATCCAATGTTGTTGCAGATGCATTAAGTCGAAAGTCCAGTTCAATGGTTGCAATGCAATTACAAGAAAATTTTTTATGGGATTTACAGAACTTGAATATTAATGTTATTCCAAAAGGAGCTGCAATTCAGTTATCATCTCTCATGTTTCGGCCCACACTTGCAGACAGGATCAATGCCGAACAAAATGTAGATAATGAATTACAACAACTGAGACAGAGAGATGAATAAAAATGAAATTTGAACTTTGAATTGAATGAGGAAGGAATGTGGACTTATCGAGGTAGATTGTGCGTGTCGAAACATGGAACAATCAGAACCGATATTCTTATTGATGCACATGCTACCCCTACTCGATCCATCCAGGAGGCACCAAAATTTACAAAGATTTGAAACCATTATTTTGGTGGCCAGGTATGAAAATGGACATTGCTCAATTTGTTGCACAATGTCTAACTTGCCAACATGTAAAATCAGAACATCAAAGACCAGCAGGACTGTAACGCCCCAGATTCGACAACTGTCCTCACTGTATCAAGACGAGTCTTTCCAGCGTGCTTATGTCCTCACTCACACGCACCCTAGGAAACTTCCCAGGAGATCACCCATCCCAAAATTGCCCCAAGTCAAGCACGCTTAACTTTGGAGTTCTTATGTGATGAGCTACCGAAAAGAAGATGCACCTTCGTGATATGAGTAGTACAAATCAAATCTTTTAAGCCTTCTTCAACAGTACAGTCCATTACATTGAATAGTCTCGGAATCCCTCTCATTCCCGTGTGGGTCGGTTCATTCATATTCCCTCCACCTAGAAGTCTGCCAGGAGCCCCTCATTGTCCGTGCAACTGATGGCACCGGCGATCACCCCCGTTAAACCAGATTAATTATTAGCCATGCATAATTTCTAGCATTTAAATTAAAAATGATTTTTTTATTATTTAAGGCATTTTAAATTTGTTTTATTTTAAATCGCATAAGTTTAGTTTTGTCTTTTCAGTTAAATAAGCGAGGCCGGACTGGAGTTTGAGTATTGAGATAAAATTTAATAATAAGAAAACATTCCTAGAATTTATTTAAGATAAAGGATAATTTATTTTAATGAAAAAGAATGTTTAAGGATTTATTTAATTAAGTAGAGATAAGTAGTAAATAAGTTCTTTTATGTCCAATAATTTAATTAAAAGCCTAAATTAAAATATGTGACCAATTGAGATAAGTTATTCTAGGCTTATTTTATTTAAGAAAATATAACTTAACATGTTAGTAAATTTAATTTAAGAATTAGCCATGCATGCAAGATAATTACTATCCTAAACTAATTAATTATTTAATTCACTAAAATACTTAATGGGTAGATAAAACTTTAAAGATTTAAAATACAATATTTAAACAATATTTCCCTCCATTTAATAAGCAAGTTTCGGCCACCACATTTAAAAGATTTGATATTGTTTGTCAGCTTTCCATTTTATTCCTTTCCTTAAACTTTCATGGTAGAATAATCCCTTCAAATTAAATCCCCACTAATTTATAATTAAGCAATATTCCACCTTGCATCTAGACTTAAAAATTTAGTCATCACACTCCTCAAAATCCCACAATTCTCGAGCAACATGGAAGGAAGGAAATCAATCCTTGTATCATTCCATTCCTCACTTGTAACTCCTACCATAATGCATTTTTGACTCCTTTATTATCCATGTGGCCCTGCCCTTCATTCCTTAGCACCTCCTTCACCCCTCACCCTCAAAATTTCAGAGAGAGAGGCTAAGAAAAAAATGTGAGAGGCAACAAGAGAGAAGAGAGAAGAGTAAGAAGAACTCCGTCTCCATCGCGCCGTGTTCGTCGTAATCGTTTGTTTTCTTTCAAACAAAAATTCAAGGCATGTCTATATCTTTCATTTCTCTTCAATCAAGCCATATAGGTATTTTAAAACATCATTTATCCATGATTTTATTAGTAAAAAACCGAAATATGGACAACAAGTTTTATAAAATTCTGCACAGATTTATTTTAGCCTTCCTTGTGCACTTCACGTTTTCTGCTTGTTCTGATGGTTCAGGGTATGGCTCAATTTCCAGAGGCTCAAGGCTTCTTTTAGACATGAACTAGGATGTGTTAGGGAGGTGCTGGTCCATCGGTTTGAGTCCCTTCGACGCAAGCGAGACGAAATGGACAGCAACCCCCATAGTGCAGATTTTTGTGTTTCGATTCTTGTTTCCTCGCCTAAGGTGTGGTTTCTGATCCTGGCTGCCCTAGGGGCTGTAGCCATGGTTATAATCCCTCCTTTAAATGTCTAGGACATGACCAAGTCGGCCTTTCATGGCTTGGTTCATGGTCCCATCAGTTTTTAAAATAAAACAAGAACAAGCCCTTCGATCCCTTCATGTTTCTGCATGTGTGAGTTTCGAGTATATGGTGTTGGTATGGATCTTGGTTTGATTTTTAGCCCTTAGCCACGGTTCATACCATACCTCTTGATGTCTAGATCATGCCATGGTCAATCAAATGAACACTGGAATGGTCCGTGACAGCAAGAACAAGCAAGACACCCCACGCGTGCATATGCGTTTTCGGGTGGGAGCTTCGAGTTGTTGCTTGTGTTGTTTGAGTTGTGGCTTGCCTAGGGCCCTTAGCCATGGTTCCAACCATACCCTAGGATGTTTAGAAGGGGCTCTGATCGGTGGTTCAAGCCCCAATGGACATTAGCCTTGCAAACGACGCATGCAAGCGAAAGCACTGCTGCTGTATTTTTTTTTACAGCAAGTTGGCGCTTTGGTTCAGAGGCTCGTTTGAGTTCTTGGTTGGCTTTTAGCCTATGGCCTTTGAATGGAAAGTGCCTCATTGGGTTAGTAAGGTCATGTTTTTGGCAGTTCATGATTCGGTTATGTTTAGAGGGCGTACGAGAATTTACGGTGCAATGTGCCAAAATGACTCTCGAAAGAGCGTTTCATGTTTTTGGCCTCCATTCCACAAATTTCGAAGTACTGAAATTTTAGGAGCATTATTTCATCATTTTAGGTGTATTTTAATCATGACTAAATGATGGTTAGGTGTTGGTTCGGGTTGGCACGGAGTCAGGATTAAACACTAAGTCATTGGCCGTAATTGTCTCGTTTTGGGTTCAATTACAAAGTTGTGGTCAAGTTAAATCATTTGCATATTTTTCATGTTAAAGTTAGGTCACAGCGAGCCTAGGAACGATCCAACCCATTCGGTAAAATTAATACAGGATATTTAATTATGTTATTTAATTATATTACGTGCATAAAAATATAAAAGTTTATTTTTTGAGATATATGCGATATTGCTTGTGGCCACTTCACTTCATGGGATAGCAGCTTATCATGGGATTATTACTTCATCCGGTGGTCACTAACCGGTTCAGTTCATGTTCATGTATTGGTAGATCTCTACCACCCAGTATACTGTGTTTTAGTCTGATCTGACGATTCAGTTCAGTTCAGGGGCCACTTGCGTAGAACATAATCTCAACAGAAAATTATTATATGCTATTTCATGACAGGGCTCTATCGAGAAACATTTCAATTATGATTTTCAGTTCAGTTATACACGTATTATAATTACTCTTGACATGATATTTTTACGTTACGCCAGACTCGTGATATTTTTAACATGCATGCAATTTTATTATTATTACTTGTTATTTATGATATATGCATGCTGAGTCTTTAGACTCACTAGACTTGATTGTCGTAGGTACTGATGAGGTCGAGACCGAGGGCGGGGACTAGTGAGCCATCTTGGGTCGGCAGTAGTAGGAACCCGAGGACCACATTTATCAGTTTATTTATTATTTTATGCAAACTCATTTTTTCATGATGAATTATTTTAAGTTGTTGTTTTGAAACAGATATTTACTTCCGCTGCTATTTTGACATTTAAACTTTTATTTCGCTGTTAGATTAAACATTAAAAATTTTATTCAGTTTATTTTATAATTGAGACAAGTTAATCACTTTTAAAGAAAAATTTTAAATTATGTACGATATTTCGGGCCTCTACAAGGACTTTTGAAATCATTGCCTATTCCTGAATGGAAATGAGAACATATCACTATGGATTTCATTTTGGTTTTCCAAGAACACAAACAAGATTCAATGCTTTATGGTTTATTGTGGATCGACTTACGAAATCAGCTCACTTTCTTCCGGTGAAATCCACATACACGCTGAATCAATATGCTGAAGAATACATCAAAGAGATAGTGAGACTTCATGGCATCCCAGTGTCCATTGTATCTGATAGAGATCCCAAATTTACGTCTGCATTTTGGAAGAGTTTACATCATGCCATGGGAACTCGATTAGCATTTAGTACATCATTCCACCCTCAAACTGATGGACAATCAGAATGAGTAAATCAGATCTTAGAAAATATGTTGAGGGCCTGTACTATTGATTTTCCAGGCAGTTGGGATAGTAAACTATCATTGGCTGAGTTTACATAAAATAATAGCCTACCAGTCAAGCATTGGAATGGCACCATATACTACATTATATGATAGAAAATGTCGCTCTCCAGTACATTGGGATGAAGTAGGAGAAAGAAAATTATTAGTCTCTTAATTGGTACAACAGACAGCTGAATTGGTAACCAAGATCAGAGAAAGAATGAACACTGCCCAAAGCCGACGGAAAAACTATGATGATGTGCGACGTCGTCAATTGGAATTTCAGGTCGGTGACCATGTATTTGTAAAGATATCACCATTGAAGGGCATTTTACGTTTTGGTAAGAAGGGAAAATTGAGTCCAAGATATATCGGTCCATTTGAAATCTTGGAAAGAATAGGAGACAAGGCCTACTAAGTTGCTTTTCCACCGAACTTATCAAATGTTCATAACGTTTTTCATGTTTCCTTGCTACGAAAGTATTTGGCCAATCCTTCTCATGTTCTTCATTACAAACCGTTGGAACTTGCATCGAATCTCTCGTATGAAGAACGGCCGGTCCAAATCCTTGACAGGAAATCAAAAGTGTTACGAGGCAAGAAAATACCCTTGGTGAAACTGTTATGGCACAATCATGCAATTGAAGAAGCAACTTGGGAGAGATAAGACGAGATTCAACAGAGATATCCTGAACTATATGGTACGTCAAATTTCGAGGATGAAATTCTTTGAAGAATGGGAGAATTGTAATGCCCGGTTACTCGTACAAATGATAATAATGCATTTATGTCATTTAATATGTAGTTATTTAGCTCATTATGTTTTACATGTTGATTGAGGCATCGATATTGAGATTGAATATGATTTCTAGGTTGTCCATGGTGTATTGAGAATGAATGTGTGTTTAAATAGTGATAGTAAGATGTGTAGGTAGAAGTAGTGTAATGAAGTTGGTAGGAAATGAGATGAAAATATGGTAATTCCTACGAGTTTTAGCATTATCATTTGAATATTGATCCAAATTGTGTGAGGTCATAATCATTAGAAAGCTAAGATATAATGCTATAACTTTTATGTTTAGGGTTTTGTCCAAATCATTGTAGAAGACAAGCCAAAAATGCCCCGAAGTGTGTCGTGTATACTGTCATTCCCTCACTGACACATGTTAGGAGAATAAGCATAACATATTACTCAGACCTCCAAATGACAAGAAACTAGTTGGAGATTCAAGCCAATACATAGGGCTACACCTTTCATGTTTACCACATTTTCAAATTATGAAGGGAATAGCTGTTTCTGGAGCGATCGTTGATGAAGTAGTGGGCAGAGGCAGAACATGTGGCGCCCGAGAGGTAGAAAATGACCGCCCGAGTGCTGGTGCACGAAATTTTAATCTTTTGGGCAGAATGTTTGGCGTCCGAGCGGTAATATATTACCGCCCGAGAGACGGTGAGTGTATTAAAGGATAAACATCGAAATTCTAGACATCTTTATCAGTTCTTTCACTTCCTTAACAGCATAAGCTCGAGAGAAAACCTAGAAAACTTCTTCTAAAAGATCCTTTCTTCATTTCTTTCATCATTTTCAAGTTACAATTTAGTTCTTCATCACAAAAAGCTTCTAAGGGTATACGTTTTCTTCTCTTTTAGTTGTTCTACATGTAGAGGGGTAACTTTCATGTAGTATAAACAATAGTGACTGAATTATTGATTTATTTGACAGTATAGGAACGAGAAACATCGTCTCAACCCAGTATTCATACGCTTAGACTGTAAGTTGGTATGTTCTTGAAGTAATACATTAGTAATATTATGATAATAAATGTCTTCCATTGATTATTGCTATATGTACATTTTTAGTATGCTTATTGATGAAAACATAGCACCATATTCCATTGTTATGTATTAAATATGAAAGGAACTCATGAATATTGAAGATGGTTGCTATGACATGAACATGAACATGAAAGGAAAAAGGACTGATTTTACATGATATAGAGCTTGTTGACATCATGGGTGGTTTTAAGTCCACCAAACCTATTGGCCAATATATGTTCATGGGGCGTGGGGTTGCCAAAGGTTGCTCCCTGACGTCCAACACAGCAGTAGCTATATAATAAAGCAAGCACGGTAGTACAGGTCAACTAATGAAGCTCAAGTACAAAAATGAACATGAATATATGCTATGATATGACATTGTTTAAATATTTATTGTTGTTCACGACTTGATATGTATATTCCTTCTACGCATATGATACGTATAAGTGCCAACTTATTCAGTTTTATAAACTCATGTAGTTCATGTATTACAGGTTCAGGTAAAGAAGATATATAGGATGCCGGTTCGCTAATGGATGCTTGTGACGTGCCTCACCTCGACAAGAACCGGAACTTCTTATTGTATAGCTTCCGCATATGTATTATAAAGAATTTAATGTCAGGGTTTGAAAAAAGTTTTACAATGTGTATGTCTATGGGTATAATGATACATAATATGTTAGTATAGAAGGAAATGATTATATGTACAAATTGTTATTGTTACTTGAGGGTTAATGTATTACATATTGTTATTATTGCTTGAGTGTTGATGTATTAAAATATAGGGACATCATGCCAAAAATTTTATAAACCGTCAAATCGATGCCCTTGTTTGAAATTGCTTCATAATATAAGTATATCATTTAAACTCTGTTTTGATTAGACGTGTAAGTATCATTAGTCATGTCAAGTATAGAGTAAGGGTGTGACATTATGTATACATAATTTGGGCTCTACATCATACCTTCTTTCTTTTCAGGAAGGATTCCACTAAAATACTTTGGCTTTACAAACTTTTGCAACAGCTAATTCCAACCAGAACTTATCACACTGGATATTTAAGAACACTAATATAAGATATGTATATTAATATAAATTATTCATGTTAAATATTAAATTTATAAATGAAATTGTTAGGATGGGGAAAGAGTTTAGAAGGGGGTGAAGAATAAACCCTTTGAAAATATTTTCTTTTTAAATTTGGTTTCAACCGTTTTTAGGCGGTTGAAAGTGTTTCTCTCAAACGGTTAGAAGTATGAACCGTGTAAAAGAGGGGAGGAAGACGGTTCAATTTTTCTAATGATATTTTCAACCGGTTAACAAACTAAATAACAGGATATAATTCAAAGTGTAAAGGCTTGTGAAAAATAAGGACACGAGATTTTATGTATGTTCGGAGATAAAACTCCTATGTCACCCTTTCTTCCTCTGTAGGAAGAATTCCACTAAAAGACTTTGGTTTTACAAAATTTTTTGCAACAGCCCACTCCAATCAGGACTTATCGCATTGCCCGTTTTGGAACTCTTAGTGATCACTTTTCACTTCTGGATTTTAAGAACCCTTGATTCACCAGACACTTCTATAAATAAAATAACCAAAATGTTATTGATGTAAATAAATAATCTAGTTTTGGTAGCACAAATATGATCTTTGAGAGATCGGATATGTAGATCCCAAAATCAGTACACGTAAAACACATGTATTTATTTAATTGTTAGATTATTTATTTAAGTTTAAAATGATTTGGGGATGCATGCTTCATGAAATTGCATTATTTTAAATTATATATGTTTATGTGATGCACGTTAAAATGTTTTCCCAAGTTTCATGTTTCAGGCGATTATTCGATGCAGGATCGAGGAAAAGAGACCGGCGACGATTTTGGCAATTTTAAAATGTGGTATTTTATTTTAAGTAGAATTGAGGTATTTTAAATGATTTATTTAATTTTTAGCATTTTAAATTCTAATTTAATTTATTAGGTGATTTTAAGATTTTAAACTTTTAAATTCTAGCATATGTGTATTTTATTTTAATTAGGGGATTTTTAGTAAAGTTAGTGTTTGATTAACATTTAATTAGTTGTTAATTTTTAATCAAGCAAAATTTTATCTGCTAATTACCTAAAACTCACACACACACACACACACTCTTTCTCACACACTCACTCACGGTCACACACACACACTCTTGCACCCCTTCATTTTTCATTGTTTTATTTCATACTTTTGAAAGAAAAGTTAGGGTTCATAGCACCTGGTGCGACTTTGATTGTTGCATTCCTAAGAGCAGGTTGTCCACAAGTAGTATAATTCGGTGAGTCAAAATATCGTATCTACAGGGAAGCTAAGTTAAATACAAGTCCACTACAATTTTTTATTGTTTTTTTTTCATTTAACTGTTTGAACCTTTAATCGGTAATTTTTAATTGTTAAAATTTTAATTTAAGTAGTTGAGATTAGATGATCCACTCTTTATATTTTAATAAAGTTAACATTAATGAATACTATTGAAATCCACATAATAAAATGGTTCCAATATATTAAATAACCATATTTATATTATGTTATATATTATTATCTTATAATTATATATACCAAAACTTATAAATGTTGTCAAGCATTTATTGTGATATATATATATATATATATATATATATATATATATATATATATATATATATATATATTTATTTATAAACACTAAATCAAGGTTCCCACATTAAATGGTTGGTAAAACCAAACTAACATTTAAATGTTGCGAAGAATATTAATATTAAGATATATTGATATATAATAAATCAAGGCATCCACTTTAAATGATTGGTAAAACCAAACAAACATTTAAATGTTATCAAAAAATTAATATTATGACAACATACATATCACTTTTGAAAAGCTTCTCATCCGATTTTTCTTTTCCACATAAAACAAAATATGTAGATAATTGAGTTGTTTGAATTGTGGTATTTTGTTTTCACCATTTGACCAAGTAATTTGAGAGATATGGTCAAAATGCTAGAGCATGGTAAAACTGCCACTCATTTTGTAACTTTATTTGTTGCTTAATTTAGTCCCAATTGTGAGAAGATTTTTATCTCATACTTGTCACCAATATTGTAGATATTTCCATCAACTTTTTACAGGTCCAAGATTCATCTTAATCCCATTTGCAACGCCAATGTTATTCTTGTTTTATCGAACCTGTAAAAATAGTAAAAACTTATAATTACACAACAACACAACAACTTATTTTTAATACACTTTATTATAAAACATTTAATAAAACAAGAACTATAAATTTATATTATAAAATATTTAATTAATGTACAATTTTTATGTTTATCATACCCCCAACCAGCTTATTGCTAGTCCTTAGCAATTTAAACGTTAATAGTAATACAAAACATATTGATTAATTTAAATAGAAATGCAATTAGAATTATCCTAGTGTTTATATTAAATTTGAAAACTGTCAAAGTTATATCAAGATCACCATAATTATAATTTATGAAACAATCTAAGCTGATCAATTCAAATATTATTTTCAGGTAATTAAATGTACATGACCTTCAGAAATTCCTAGTAAAAGTCTCAACTCCATATCCTCACAGGTTAATAAATGTTTCAATTAATGGGAACAATTTCTCTCATGGAGTTGGAATACAGATAAATGCTCAGAAAATTGGTTTACAAAATGCAGACAAACAAAAGAGTTAAATTAATCAAAAGATAGTAAATCCATTGATTCAAAATCTAGTTATTCTAATTATATATTTTTTCTTGATCTTTTTTTTTATAACATCACGGAATCAGACTAAGTTTATGCTTCTTGACCACATGTTTATTTAATTTTTACAATATATTTTTCTCTTTCTTTTTTTTATGAGAGATAAATGGGCCGAAGCATATAACTCTTAAAATTACATAGATCTTCAACATTTTTTTTCTTTTTTTTTTTCAGGAAATATCAATTTTTTCTTCAAAATAAGAACTCAAGATCTAAAAAATAGGTAGCCTCTTTAATATTCAATAAAGGCTCGAAAGCTATTTTCTCAGTCCTATCCACTCACTCACAAAATATAATGCCCGAAAATTCGTGTTTGAAAATTTGCGGAAAAATTTAAAATTTTCTTTAAATAATTAAAATGCCTCATTAAATAATTAAAAAGTCTCATTCAAAGTTCAACTGATAGATAAAGTTTAATATTCAAAATAGCAGCGGAAGTAAATATTTGTTTGCAAAATAACAATTTAAGAAGAATCCAACAAAAGATAAAATGTTTGAGCATAAAAATAGTAAATTCTAAAATGAGGTCCTCGGGTTCCACTACTACCGACCCAAGCTAGCTCACTGGTCCCCGCCCTTGGCCCCGACATCATCAGTACCTAAAACAATCAAGTCTAGTGAGTCTAAAGACTCAGCATGCATATATTGTAAATAACGAGTAAATAATATGATAAAATTGCATGCAAGTGAAAATATCATTTCATGATGCATAACGTGAAAATAACTTATCATGAGCAATTATAATACGTGCATAACTAACTGAAAATCATAAGTGAAATGCTTGCTCAATCGAGCCCTGTCATAAAATAACATGTTATAAATTTTCTGTTGAGATTATGGTCTACGCAAGTGGCCCCTGCACTGAATTGAACTGAACTGACCGGTAACTTACGACTGGGTGAAGTAATAATCGTCTGATCAGACTAATGCCACAGTATACTAGGGTGGAACTGAACTGAATTAAACTGGTGACTGACGACCGGGTGATGCAATAATCCCATGATAGTGAAATGGCCACAAGAAATATCGCATAAATCTAAAAAATGAATATTTTATAATTTTATGAGCGTAATATAATTAAATGGCATAATTAAATATACTGTATATTTTACCACATGAATTGGATCGTTCTCAGGCTCGCTGCAACCTAAATTTAACATGAAAAAAATATGCAAATGATTTTCTTGACCAAACTTTGTAATTGAATCCAAAAACGAGACAATTACTCCCAACGACTTCGTATTTAATCATGACTCCGTGCCAACCCAAACCAACACCGAACCATCATTTAGTCATGATTAAAATACAATTAAAATGATGAAATAATGCTCCTAAAATGGTGAGGGCCGAAATTTAGGTGAATGGAGGCCAAAACATGAAACGCTCTTTCGAGAGTCAATTTGGCACATCGCACTGTAATTTCTCGTACGACCTCTAAAATGAACCCAATCACGAACGGCCAAAAACATGACCTTTCCAACTGGATGAGGCACTGTCCAGTCCAAGGTCATAGTCTAAAAGGTAACCAAGAACTCGAACGAGCCGCTGAACCAAAGCATCAAGTTGCTATCCACAAAATACAGCATCAGTGCCTTTGCTTCCTTGTGTCGTTCTCGAGACTACCGGCCATTGGAGCTTGAACCACCGACTAGAGGCTCTTACCAACATCCTATGGTATGGTTTGAACCATGGCTAAGGGCCAGAGGCCAACCAAGATCCACACCATTCCACCAAAAACCGAACAACACATGCAGTAGGGGAAGGGGCCGAGGGGCTTTTCTTGTTTCTTTAATTAAAAACCGATTCAACCATCGACCAAGCCTCAAAAGGGAGACTTTGTCACGTCTTAGACATGATAGGGAGGTGTTATAACCATGGATATAGGCCCATACGGCAGCCAAGATCAGCAACTTCCTCCCTTGACAGCAACCACAAAACCGAGAACTCAAAAGGGCATGAAGGTGGAGTTGCTGTCATTTTTCGATTTCCAGCATGCATGGGCTTGAACTATTGGACCAATATGATCCTAACATGTCCTAGTACATGTCTAGATGCAGCCTTGGGAGCCTGGACACGAGCCAACACCTGAAACAAGCACAACAAGACAACCCGTGAAGAATGAAATAGAATAGAAACTGTGCAGAATTTTTCTTTGAAAATTTGAATCCAAATTCGGTTATTGCCATGGATATGATCAATATGATCCTAACATGTCCTAGTACATGTCTAGATGCAGCCTTGGGAGCCTGGACACGAGCCAACACCTGAAACAAGCACAACAAGACAACCTGTGAAGAATGAAATAGAATAGAAACCGTGCAGAATTTTTCTTTGAAAATTTGAATCCAAATTCGGTTATTGCCATGGATATGATGATCATATAATATTTAAAAATGTTAATATGACTTGATTGAAGAGCAAGGGGAATATACACATGCCTGGATATTTTTGTTTCGAAGAAAACAAAAGAAACACAACGACGCGGTGCGGAGGAGACAGAGTGATCTACCTTCCTTCCTTCTACTCGATTTATTTTCTAAATGATCTCGGTTTTTCTCACTGATTTATCACAAAAATGCTTTGAAATGCTCTCAAATTTTCGGTGCAAGGGGAGAGTAAATGATGGTTAGGAGAGTGAGGGGAGTTCCAATAATAAGGGATTCAAATGGCATGACCAAGTCTTGCTCCCTTTTGAATTTGAAATGGTTTGATATCAAATATTCTTGGAGGGATATATGATGTGCAATGACCGATTCTTCGTGCTAAACAAGGCTAGGATAATGATCTAATATTAATAATTAAGTGTGATTAATAAATGAAAGGATTATCATGCTAAGAAATGACAAGGAAAGGGTCAAAGGTGAGTTGTCAAAGAATTGTTTACTCATCTAAGGGGTGGCCGAAAATAATCTAATAAATGGAGGGGAAATATTGTTTAGTTAGTGTATTTTAAATCTTTAGAGCCTTACCTGTAACGCCCAGACATTCGTATGCATATGAAGTAAGGTAATGATTATGATTAAGTATGGTCATTATTCCTTTTATGTTTATTATGATGATCGTTTGGGGATATGTGATGTAATGGTGATGGTTTATGGCTTCAAGATATGATATGAATGGTATTGAATGATATAGAATGAAACAGAGAATGTATGGGTAGAATAGAAAGGTGATCTTTAGCTAAGTAGGTAATGGAAGTGCTAAAACGGTATGAAAATGTGGCAGTAGTTGTGGTTTTTAGCATAATGTTTTGTATATTGATCCGAATTATGTGAGGCCACTTTCATTAGAAAGATAAGACATAAGGATATAACTTTATTTTTTTGATTTTTGTCCAAATAATTGTTGAAGAATAGCCAAAAGCACCCCGAAGTGTGTCGTGTGTATCGTCGTTCCACCAGTGACACATGTTGTGAGATTGAGCATAACTCTTTGCTCAGACCTTCAAATAACATGAGGCGAATTGGAAATGCAAGCCAAGACATAGAGCTACAATTTTCTTATTTACCATTTTTCCAAAATATGATGGGAAGAGGCGTTTTGGAAGCGATCTTTGACGAGGCTGTGCGCAGAGCGCACGCCGGGACAGCAGGTGCCGCGCTAGGGCGGTAAAGTTTGAACGCCCCAGCACCCCTGGCACTGAAATTTTGGGTCTCGACAATAAGTTCCGCGCTAGGGCGGTAAAACTTGACCGCCCCAGTGCCCTGTACAGTGGGAAAACGTGTTTTGGGAGAATTAAGGCATAAAATCGGTTGAGAGACTCATTTTTCTCATTTCTCTTCTCCTTCTTTCTCTTCTCCAACGATTCCAAGCTAGGGTTATTCATTTTCTTCTTATCCTTTCTTTCAATCAAGCAATTAATCTTCAATACGGAGTTGGAACTTCATCTTTTTAGTGAAAGGGACAAAGGTAAGTGGTTTTTCTTCTTGTTCTTGAGCTATTGAAGATGGTGGAGTTAGGAGATGATAGTTGTGATAGATGTGTTGGGTTAAATTGTCATGTAATGTTATTATTTGGGTGTTGATGGTTAGTTATTGGGTTATTGTTGTAGGATCACCGTCAAGGTATAGGAAATCAAGTGCTCCAAATGTAGTAAGTGGAATCATTTCTTTAATGCATCACATGATCCTATATGTATGTGTTTTGATGATTCTATGATATTAACTCCTTTCAAATTCCATTAATGATATATATATGTAAATATGTATATATGGTAGTGCAATTATATGCATTTTGAATGAAAGGAGTTAAATTTTTCAAGATGCCTCTAATGTGTTTGATAAAATGCTTGAATGAAGTTTTCTATGATTGAATGATCGGATTGATAGTGATAGTAGCGGTGTTGCCTCTGGCAATTCTAAATCCGCAATGTAATTGGCCAATTAACGATGAAAACATGTGCTCTCTTATAAGATGCATTTTATGCAGAGGTACGTGTCCCTCCTATAAGATTCGTTTTTACGAAGAGAGTTAGCAATGAATGAACTATCTTATAAGAACTATCAATTCTTCAGTTGATCAATTAAATGAATATCATCCCTATGTATTGTTGTATTATTATTCTTGACGGATGATATTAATGATGATTTGACGTTTATGAAATGAGATGGATAATGTTTTCAAGAAAATGAAATTGAGGCTATTCATTTTACGTTTTACACCAAAATTATATATATGTATCTTGTTAGTATTGATTCCATTTGCTGAGTTTTATACTCATTCCAGTTATGTTCATGTGATGCAGGAGGTGGAGTTGCTGTCATTTTTCGATTTCCAGCATGCATGGGCTTGAACTATTGGACCAATATGATCCTAACATGTCCTAGTACATGTCTAGATGCAGCCTTGGGAGCCTGGACACGAGCCAACACCTGAAACAAGCACAACAAGACAACCCGTGAAGAATGAAATAGAATAGAAACCGTGCAGAATTTTTCTTTGAAAATTTGAATCCAAATTCGGTTATTGCCATGGATATGATCAATATGATCCTAACATGTCCTAGTACATGTCTAGATGCAGCCTTGGGAGCCTGGACACGAGCCAACACCTGAAACAAGCACAACAAGACAACCTGTGAAGAATGAAATAGAATAGAAACCGTGCAGAATTTTTCTTTGAAAATTTGAATCCAAATTCGGTTATTGCCATGGATATGATGATCATATAATATTTAAAAATGTTAATATAACTTGATTGAAGAGCAAGGGGAATATACACATGCCTGAATATTTTTGTTTCGAAGAAAACAAAAGAAACACAACGACGCGGTGCGGAGGAGACGGAGTGATCTACCTTCCTTCCTTCTACTCGATTTATTTTCTAAATGATCTCGGTTTTTCTCACTGATTTATCACAAAAATGCTTTGAAATGCTCTCAAATTTTCGGTGCAAGGGGAGAGTAAATGATGGTTAGGAGAGTGAGGGGAGTTCCAATAATAAAGGGATTCAAATGGCATGACCAAGTCTTGCTCCCTTTTGAATTTGAAATGGTTTGATATCAAATATTCTTGGAGGGATATATGATGTGCAATGACCGATTCTTCGTGCTAAACAAGGCTAGGATAATGATCTAATATTAATAATTAAGTGTGATTAATAAATGAAAGGATTATCATGCTAAGAAATGACAAGGAAAGGGTCAAAGGTGAGTTGTCAAAGAATTGTTTACTCATCTAAGGGGTGGCCGAAAATAATCTAATAAATGGAGGGGAAATATTGTTTAGTTAGTGTATTTTAAATCTTTAGAGCCTTACCTGTAACGCCCAGACATTCGTATGCATATGAAGTAAGGTAATGATTATGATTAAGTATGGTCATTATTCCTTTTATGTTTATTATGATGATCGTTTGGGGATATGTGATGTAATGGTGATGGTTTATGGCTTCAAGATATGATATGAATGGTATTGAATGATATAGAATGAAACAGAGAATGTATGGGTAGAATAGAAAGGTGATCTTTAGCTAAGTAGGTAATGGAAGTGCTAAAACGGTATGAAAATGTGGCAGTAGTTGTGGTTTTTAGCATAATGTTTTGTATATTGATCCGAATTATGTGAGGCCACTTTCATTAGAAAGATAAGACATAAGGATATAACTTTATTTTTTTGATTTTTGTCCAAATAATTGTTGAAGAATAGCCAAAAGCACCCCGAAGTGTGTCGTGTGTATCGTCGTTCCACCAGTGACACATGTTGTGAGATTGAGCATAACTCTTTGCTCAGACCTTCAAATAACATGAGGCGAATTGGAAATGCAAGCCAAGACATAGAGCTACAATTTTCTTATTTACCATTTTTCCAAAATATGATGGGAAGAGGCGTTTTGGAAGCGATCTTTGACGAGGCTGTGCGCAGAGCGCACGCCGGGACAGCAGGTGCCGCGCTAGGGCGGTAAAGTTTGAACGCCCCAGCACCCCTGGCACTGAAATTTTGGGTCTCGACAATAAGTTCCGCGCTAGGGCGGTAAAACTTGACCGCCCCAGTGCCCTGTACAGTGGGAAAACGTGTTTTGGGAGAATTAAGGCATAAAATCGGTTGAGAGACTCATTTTTCTCATTTCTCTTCTCCTTCTTTCTCTTCTCCAACGATTCCAAGCTAGGGTTATTCATTTTCTTCTTATCCTTTCTTTCAATCAAGCAATTAATCTTCAATACGGAGTTGGAACTTCATCTTTTTAGTGAAAGGGACAAAGGTAAGTGGTTTTTCTTCTTGTTCTTGAGCTATTGAAGATGGTGGAGTTAGGAGATGATAGTTGTGATAGATGTGTTGGGTTAAATTGTCATGTAATGTTATTATTTGGGTGTTGATGGTTAGTTATTGGGTTTATTGTTGTAGGATCACCGTCAAGGTATAGGAAATCAAGTGCTCCAAATGTAGTAAGTGGAATCATTTCTTTAATGCATCACATGATCCTATATGTATGTGTTTTGATGATTCTATGATATTAACTCCTTTCAAATTCCATTAATGATATATATATGTAAATATGTATATATGGTAGTGCAATTATATGCATTTTGAATGAAAGGAGTTAAATTTTTCAAGATGCCTCTAATGTGTTTGATAAAATGCTTGAATGAAGTTTTCTATGATTGAATGATCGGATTGATAGTGATAGTAGCGGTGTTGCCTCTGGCAATTCTAAATCCGCAATGTAATTGGCCAATTAACGATGAAAACATGTGCTCTCTTATAAGATGCATTTTATGCAGAGGTACGTGTCCCTCCTATAAGATTCGTTTTTACGAAGAGAGTTAGCAATGAATGAACTATCTTATAAGAACTATCAATTCTTCAGTTGATCAATTAAATGAATATCATCCCTATGTATTGTTGTATTATTATTCTTGACGGATGATATTAATGATGATTTGACGTTTATGAAATGAGATGGATAATGTTTTCAAGAAAATGAAATTGAGGCTATTCATTTTACGTTTTACACCAAAATTATATATATGTATCTTGTTAGTATTGATTCCATTTGCTGAGTTTTATACTCATTCCAGTTATGTTCATGTGATGCAGGCACAGGTAAGAAAGACTGATCATCCCTGAGTTGTTGAAGCGAGAGAAGGGAATATGCCAAACTTTGGAGATAGTTGTTGGATGCTATTTTGATATGTTAAGCTTTTGGTTATTTTGGAAAACATTGGAAAACCTTGTTTGGGTATTTGAATTAGAATATGTGCAGATACTATATTAAATGGTATCTGATGAAAATGAAAATCTTTTGTATGTATTTTATGTGTTGCTTGAGACATGTGACATGTCCTATTTACGGGGAGATGTTGTCCAATATTTTTTAGATTAACACATCTCCAAATATATTTTAAAGTTTCCGCACTAATTATGCATTTTAGTCACGAGTGTTACTTTACCTATCCTTTAAATAATTTAGTGAATTAACATCTTAATTATGGAACCCAAATGAACTTATTTCCTACTTACCTCATGTTACTTAAATAATACCTTAAACCTTCTTTTAACTTAAATTAACTTATTAATTAGCTTAAATAAACTCTGGAAATGATTTCTTAATCTTAAATTTTATCTCAAAACTCCAACTCTAGTCCGGCCTCACTGAATTAACTGAAAAGATAAAAATTAAACTACTGCATAAAATAATTAACTTTAAAGAAAAGCATTTAACTTCCTCATCTCTGGCTCAGACTCCCATGTAGCTTCCTCCTCTGAATGTTTAAGCCATTTGACTTTGACTCGCTTAACCAGCTTGTTCCGAAGCTTCTTCTCCTATCTGTCTAAGATCTGCACTGGTCTCTCCTCATAAGACAGGTTCGGAGTAAGCTGCAACGGCTCAAAGTTTAAGACATGCGAAGGATTTGCCATGTACTTCCTCAACATAGAGACGTGGAACACATTGTGTACTCCGGCCAGATTCAGCGGAAGAGCCACACGATAAGCTAACGTCCCAACTCGGTTGAGGATCTCAAATGGTCCAATGAATCTCGGACTGAGCTTCCCTTTCTTCACAAATCGCATGACACCCTTCATGTAAGGCTCGAGATCATTAGTTTTCATTGATGTATGACTCGGAGGATATGAGAATGCATGTCATAAGATGAAAGTACAAAATATTTCATATGTGAGAGACTGCACCCGCGCTTAATACAAGAGTGCACCCGCGGTCATGCAATTGTGGATTTGAACAAGAAAATTTGAAGCTACACCGCATCCGCGGTGTCATTAAGACCGCACCCGCGGTGCATGTCCAGTAGGGGGCATGTTTTTGACATTTCGAGACCGCACCCGCGGTAAGAGTAGACCGCACCCGCGGTCTATGTTCTGCATTTTTGGATAGACTGGCCGAGAGCTTGGCGCACCCGCGTTCCTTACAGCTACCGCACCCGCGGTCATGCGTGTAATGTGAAAAATATAGACACTTGTTCCTACCATGCAAATTTAATGAGTTGTCTTCATTTCCTTGCCATTTCAGAACTTGAGGGCCGAGAGAATCCAGGAAGGAAGTCTCCATTTCCTTTGATCTTTGAAGTTAGAATTCTCAAGGTTTAACCATCCGATTTTCATTCCGAGTTGAGATTCTTGTTCCTCGCGTCAAGGGCTTCAAGGTGATGTAAGTTTCCTTCAATTCAAGCATGAATTGAGATATTGGTGTTAGGGAAACTTGGATATGCTTGTAGATATATGTTCTTATGAGTATAAGCATTATATATTCGCAAGCGAATCGATTATCGGATGTCCTACGCAATTGTTACGATTTTCCAGCATATTTAGAGCTAAATTATGCAGATTTTGGATAGTATCATATGATTATGATGATGAATATGAGTTGGGATTATTGATTATTGATATATGATGAGATTTGGATAGACCGGTATTGTGAAATCATGTCATTATGCTGGCCGACTGTACCAAGATCACGTATAGAATTAGATAGGTGTTGAATTGAGTTGGGAATTGATATTGTATGTCTCTGCATTGTCATTTCAGATTGGGAGTAACAGAGTTTAGATCCCGACTTCGAGACTTCGATTTAATTCAACACGAAAGGTATAAACTATGTTGTTTGGGAAGCCACAACTCAAATAAGATATTATTTGAGTTTCCCAAACCAAAATCACATACTAGTATTATTAGATATATTGTAACATGTTTATGAATTGTGTATAGCATTATATTCAATCTTTTAACATGGTTATGCTTTGATTTCAGAATTGTATTCAAGCATGTATGATCAGTGTGATATTCAGATATGAATATGATTATACTTTGTTTACATATTGATATTCATTGCATCTAAGATAGGAGAGTCTTTGACAGGCATTGTCAAATAGCTAGACGTTTCGGTGTATCTCAGCATAGGAGTAGGTATTACTCTTATTGCCGCCGTTGATACAGCTCAGACCGAAGTCTAGGAATGAGACGTACATTACCCCGATTGGAGGGTAGGTAGTGACGTCTTATTCACACCGGGATCCCTAGAGTTCTAGTCGAGTCGAGTCCAGACATGGTTTGATTCGCATTGCATTGCATGTGCATATGATGTCATTCATGATAGCATGTTTCATGTTTAATTGATTATATGCATGTATACATGTTTATACTGGGATTTGTTCTCACCGGAGTTTCCGGCTGTTGTTATGTCTGTATGTGTGCATAACAACAGGTGGGGCAGGATCTGGGTCACGCAGAGGATGAGAGATGGACATAGCGTGGTGATCTCGGGCTTAGTAGAAGAACTAGTAATTGTACCTTTGTTATGTACTGTATTTTCTTACTAGTTGTTAAGAATGGTTGGAACAAGACATATTGTACTTTATGTTTGTAATTTAAATAAAGAATGTATGCTTGTTTATAAACATTAGATTTAATGTTGAAAAGCGAAAAATTTGACCCACTTTTTATATTAATGATCCGTTTTAATCCCAAAGAAAAGAGTTAGAGCCCGGGTCCCCACAACAGGTGGTATCAGAGCCTTAGGTTCTGTAGATTGAGATAGAATAGCATGAGCGGGGTAGATCGAGTCATCTTCCTTGCTTTTGATATGATAGCATGGTTTATTGCTTTCATTGTTGCATGTTGTATGGTTACCTGATTTGTATTACAGCATGTATTGGTTAAGACTGAATCAGAACCAATTCTGGATCAGAGGTAAATGATCAGAGGAGGGCTGAGACAGTTGGTATAGCTTGTATACTAAACTGTTTGTATAGCAGATTCATGCCTCCTAGAAGAGCAGCCGTTCCTTTACGACCACCAGCACCAGAACAGGGTAGCACATCTGGTGAAGCGATGGATGTCACTGCTACGCCCATGGAGACTCTATTAAAGCGATTCCAGTCATTCCGACCACCGACCTTAAAGGGTACAGAAAATGCAATTGAATGTGAAAGCTGGTTGGAGGATATCGAAATGTTATTTGAGTCTCTGGAATATAGTGACGAGAAGCGAGTGAAACTCATTGGCCATCAACTGCAAGACGTGGCTAAGTATTGGTGGGTGAATATAAGGAGAGCACTAGAACAGCGTGGCACCGAGGTTACATGGAAAGCATTCAAGACGGAGTTCTATCAGCGATTCTTCCCTGTATCCTACTGTTGCGAGTTTTCACTACCGCAAGTATACGGTGCCAAGTTTTAGTACTGGTTAGAGTACAGATATCGTTCCCACGAGGAGTGTGAATAAAAATGTATATCAATTCTTGTAATTAAAATAGCCAAGACTTTATTTAGAAAAATCAATAATCAAATTGGTTTGTTTAATTGAATAGCTAGAAAACAATGACTTAATTAAATCACTGAATTGAGAATTACCAATAAGAGAAAATATCTAGAGAAATGATTTCGCAAAGTTTCCACGACAATTATTCACAGTTGAATTATTATTCCTGAATTCCAATCGTTTAATGGCCAAGAACACTTAATTGTTTTATTCCCCTTTCCCAAGTGACGAATAAAGTGTACCGATTAAACTTCACTTTTATTATTCCTAATAAAAATCTAAGTTTAAAAGATAAATGCAAACAATGTTCTTACTAAGCCTCGCTAAAGTTATACGCCTTCCGAACGCTATAAACATTTAACGATGTGTTCTAATGATCTATAATCCTAGTTTCTCTCCCGAGTTGTAGAATTAATCAAATAACAAACAATTTATGGCCAGTAAATTGCAGTGCATTAAATACAGAGAACACAAGTAAACATAAAATGGAATTCAATCAAATAAAATAATCACGTCAAATTATCGTGTCCACAAAGCTACGTCATTCTCTAGAATAGGAGATTAGTTCATCACGAAATCCAAGAGAAAACAAGACATGTTTATGACTCTAGACATCGCTACACACTAAAACGAAGAAACAAAAGGAAAGATAACAAATCCGAAGTGTCGTCTCTGTCCCCAGATCCGTCTCTCTTCGTGTTTGCGATTATTCTTCGCACTCTGAATCTCTGTCCCGTGTATGCGCTCCGTTTCTCACCTCTTTTTCTTCCCAAGAAGGTGTAATTTCGTGTGTTTCAATGGTGACGGCTCCCCCTCCTTTGACCTAGACGATTCGCGCATTTTATACTTTTCTGGACGCGGCGCGCACGCGGTGGCGCATGAAGTGGCGCGATGGCGCGCATGGTGTTGCTCATCTGCCGAGTGCTAGCTCGCGCGGGTGCGCGAGAGTTGGCGCTGTGGCGCGTCTGTCTCGGGTCTGTGCGCGCGGGTGCGCGAGATCTGGCGCTGGCGCGTGCTGCTCTCAGGTTTTCTGCTGCATCTTTGTGCGCGCGATAGCGCGTGTTTTGGCGCTGTGGCGCGCGCACCACTGGTCATTCGCTTGTATCGGTGCGCGCGAGTGCGCAAGAGTTGGCGCGATGGCGCGCGTACCACTGTCGATCACATGCATCTCATTGCGCGCGGCTGCGCGTGAACTCGCGCGGGCGCGCGCGAGGTTCTGTCCGAGGGTTCATGGCAATTCATTGTTCTCTTGGTTCACTTGGCTTCGTGATCGCTATTTTCACTATTCCTGAAATGACAACAAAAACATACCAAAAACGCATAATTCTGTTCGAAACAAGCATAATTCAAAATGGATTCTAATATAAATTAAGTGCAAAACTTGCGCTTATCAAACCCCCCAAACTTGAACTTTTGCTAGTCTCGAGCAAAATAGAATAAAAGCTAATAACTAAGGAAAAGATTAACGCCACTACTAAAGTCATGGATATACGAAAAGTGATATTGACCTCCGACTCATCTAATTTCATGTAATTCACGATTTCCCAAGAGTCACGTGTGTGTGTGATAAGTCAATGTTCGTTTACCCCATTGAATGCTCAAATAGAGTTGTAATGCCCATTCGGGTAACAGAATCAAGATATCATCAGTTCAGTTCAACTCACACTTCATCAAAATATAAATTTGCATTCACAGATCACATAGGACTTTATCGGTGTTTAATTGGCTCAATAGATATTCAATAGAAATATACCAAAGATGAAATCAGACCGTGAGATGCTTGCATGCAAGTGATTAAAGTTTATACTTGATGACAGTGTTTTTCTGGTATCCATAGGCTTGACTTGAGCAACTTTTCTCCACTAGTATATTGGATAAATGTGGCAAGGTTAATAGGTCTTGTAGGCTTGTAATGTTAGGCTACGGCTCATGGCTACACTAAAGGCATGGAGATCAAAATTTGAGAGAAATATTTGAACTTCATCAACTTCACCCATTTTCATTTTCTTTTCAACCACCACCCACTTATTGTTTTCTTTTCATTCATATCCTTCATTTCCCAAATGCTTTCTTTCTCACCACTTTTGATTCATTCTTTTCATTGTTTTCCTTCTTTTTGAACTCCTTTCTGTACATTCATTTTTTTTTTTCAAGAATCATTCGAATCATTACAACACCAATGAATTTATTTCTCTCAAAATCAGGTAGGAAAATAAGTGTATAAGCTTCATTTGGTAGTTGCTGTGGGATATAGAATAGATACAAGTGGGGGCTAATTGTATGTCATTGACACACACCACTTGATTTTTAGTAAGCTCAAAATGGGACACTAAGGATATTTCATGTTCATTTGGTAGGCTCGAAGGCTCAACGGTTTCAAAGATCGCCTAAATCATTCCTATGTCACATGTTATCCGTATTTCGCCTCGAAAAGTGCTCAAACAAGTTCTAGATTACCGTCAATCCATTAGTCAACTCATACAAACCAGTCACATGCACTTTTCAATAAAAATGATAGATGAAATAGGTGCACGAAGAAAAGGTCAGCATCTCAATTAACTTTTAAGCTCAAAGAGCTACAATTGACAGTAAACAAAGAACACAGACCCAAAGATGTTGTGAAAACAATGCCTAGATCATTTCTATGTCTGCAAAAGTGTCAATCGATGTCATGCAAGTTTTACCAAGAATCGGATCTCCCTCATCTATTTAGCATCATAGGCATGCAACTTGTCTCTAAGCAACAATAGTATCAATAAACACGACAGTGCAAAATATTTGTGACTCCTAGGTTCTCATGAACACATATATATTTCAAGATCGCAATTCAGTTTTCATCATTGGTCACACATTTTGCTTATCCATTACGCTACCTAACAAGTTCTATAAAAAAAAAAATTTTGCAGAAAAATTCTAACAAGCAACGCGATTTTACCCTCCCCCCAAACTTAAATTATGCATTGTCCTCAATGTATAGAAATAAAGAACACGACAACACATACCTTGCGCACGAGTGTCAAAACTCGGGCGCTTGAGTTGTTGTCCGCAGCATCTGTGTCATCCATGTCCATGGGCTGCGGCGGTGATAGATCTGGTGGTGGGTAAAATTAACAACTAAGGACGTAAAATAAAATAAAATGATAAAAACAAAATGAATGCTAAAGAAAATAAATTGTGGGTTGCCTCCCACACAGCGCTTGGTTTAACGTCATCAGCCCGACTATACCAATCTTGTTCATGGTGGATCGTATGATATCTTGGAAGCCTTGAGTTCTATGTGTTGACCATCAACCGCCATGGTCAGTTTTCCTTGTCTCAAATCAATGACGGCTTCAGCAGTAGCCAAAAATGGTCGTCCTAAAATAGCACGAACATTCTGCATGTTCCCCATGTCAAGCACCACAAAATCTGCTAAAAGCTTTATTTTATCAATCTTAAGTTCAACATCTTCCACTATACCCAGCGGTGTCCTGACCGATTTATCTGCCATTTGGCAAGCTTAGTCCTGTGGGCTTTATCTTGCTCAGTCCAAGTTTCTCGTAAAGAGAACTTGGCATTATATTAACGCTTGCTCCTGAATCACAGATAGCATTTTCCACTGATTGACCCCCTATTTCACATGGTACGATAAATTCTCCGGGGTCTTGCATCTTCTTCGGAAAATTTCTTGGGCACGCCACCACCTCTTCCTGCTCTGCAGACTGAATGTTAGTGTGTAAGGTCTTGAGATCTTCAAGACCTTTTTTCTTTTGAAATTCAGCCTTTAATTGTAAAAATCTTTGGGGATAGGGAAGTAAAGAAATATCGATGCATTGTTCAAAATCAGAACTCATTCCTTTCTTACTTCGGACTCTTTTGCTTGGAGTTGGCTTCTCATTCTGAACATGTGTGAGTTCAACCTCTTTCTCTTCGCTGCCTACCACACCAATCTCCTCATGCTGCATAAAAATGGCATTCACCTCTCTCAGATTTGGATCTGCAGTCTTTTGTACTGCGCCCGACGGTTGAGACGTGAGTTGCTTCGTTATTTGCCCAACTTGGGACTCCAGGATTTTCAAAGTCGCACCAATACTTGCCATGTGGGTTTCTAGGTTGTCAAGCCTAGACTCAGTCCTAGACATTCTCTTTCCAGATTCAGCAACAAACGTTCCGACTAAATCCTCAAATGATGGCTTCCCTTCCCCATTTGATGTGTTGAACCCCGGTGGAGGATTCAACACATTCTTATTGTTTGCATAAGAAAAATTTTCATGGTTTCTCAAACCAGGGTGATAAGTGTTAGGGGGAGGGTTACCTCGGTATCCTCCATAGCCACGATTGTTATTGATGTAGTGAGCTTCCTCCACAACTGGCTCTTCCGCAGCAGTCACCAATGCTACATCAGACGTAGATTGGCTTGGCTTGTTCATCGCTGCAATATGTGCTGTCAATGCCGAAACCTGTGCAGTCAGTGATGTGATAGGATCCACAACATAAACTCCAGCAGTCTTTTGTACTCTTGACCTCTCAGACGGCCACTGGTAGCTATTAATAGTCATCTGCTCAAGCAAATCATAGGCTTGAGCAGGAGATTTGGCAAAGATTGTGCCACCTGCCGCTGCATCTACTGTTGCCGAGTTTGACCATTCAACCCATTATAGAAAAGCTCAATCTGTACCCAGTCTTCAAAGCCATGATTCGGGCACCTCCGCAACAACTCTTTATATCTTTCCCAAGCTTCATACAACTGCTCGAAGTCTGTCTGTCTAAAAGTGCTGATTTCAATCTTTAATTGTGCAGACTTCGCAGGTGGAAAATATTTAGAAAGGAACTTCGTTGCCAGCTCTTGCCATGTCGTGATGCTTCCTAATGGCAGTGATTGGAGCCATCCTCTTGCGTGATCCCTGTGAGAAAACGGAAACAAACGCAGTCTAATAATATCATCAGGAACATTATTAATCTTTACCGTATCTGTTATCTCCAGGAATGTCCTCAAATGAACGTGAGGATCAGAAGTGGCAGTTCCAGCGAACTGATTTTGTTGAACCATATTGATTAGGGCAGGCTTCAGCTCGAAATTGTTGGCATTTATGGTCCCCCGAGCAATGCCAGAATAATGTGCATCGATCACTGGTCTGAAGTGATCTCTGATCGGTATAGCCTCTGGCGGCATATGTCTGTCATTCTCTCTGTTCTCAGCCATGGCTAGGATTTCTTCCCTTCTAGCTTTTCTTAGCCTCCGTGCAGTTCTTTCGATTTCTGGATCAAAGATAAGTAAGTCAGGGCTTTGCGATCTTCGCATGCACTGTGACACAGAGAAAAATGAGTGAATCGCTAAATAAAATAAAATAAAATAAAAAATAAAGGCTCTAAATTAAAATCTAGACTAATTGGTAACAATACTGATATAAATTCAAATTTGACACTCCCCGGCAACGGCGCCAAAAACTTGTTGCGAGTTTTCACTACCGGAAGTATACGGTGCCAAGTTTTAGTACTGGTTAGAGTACAGATATCGTTCCCACGAGGAGTGTGAATAAAAATGTATATCAATTCTTGTAATTAAAATAGCCAAGACTTTATTTAGAAAAATCAATAATCAAATTGGTTTGTTTAATTGAATAGCTAGAAAACAATGACTTAATTAAATCACCGAATTGAGAATTACCAATGAGAGAAAATATCTAGAGAAATGATTTCGCAAAGTTTCCACGACAATTATTCACAGTTGAATTATTATTCCTGAATTCCAATCGTTTAATGGCCAAGAACACTTAATTGTTTTATTCCCCTTTCCCAAGTGACGAATAAATTGTACCGATTAAACTTCACTTTTATTATTCCTAATAAAAATCTAAGTTTAAAAGATAAATGCAAACAATGTTCTTACTAAGCCTCGCTAAAGTTATACGCCTTCCGAACGCTATAAACATTTAACGATGTGTTCTAATGATCTATAATCCTAGTTTCTCTCCCGAGTTGTAGAATTAATCAAATAACAAACAATTTATGGCCAGTAAATTGCAGTGCATTAAATACAGAGAACCCAAGTAAACATAAAATGGAATTCAATCAAATAAAATAATCACGTCAAATTATCGTGTCCACAAAGCTACGTCATTCTCTAGAATAGGAGATTAGTTCATCACGAAATCCAAGAGAAAACAAGACATGTTTATGACTCTAGACATCGCTACACACTAAAACGAAGAAACAAAAGGAAAGATAACAATCCGAAGTGTCGTCTCTGTCCCCAGATCCGTCTCTCTTCGTGTTTGCGATTATTCTTCGCACTCTGAATCTCTGTCCCGTGTATGCGCTCCGTTTCTCACCTCTTTTTCTTCCCAAGAAGGTGTAATTTCGTGTGTTTCAATGGTGACGGCTCCCCCTCCTTTGACCTAGACGATTCGCGCATTTTATACTTTTCTGGACGCGGCGCGCGCGCGGTGGCGCATGAAGTGGCGCGATGGCGCGCATGGTGTTGCTCATCTGCCGAGTGCTAGCTCGCGTGGGTGCGCGAGAGTTGGCGCTGTGGCGCGTCTGTCTCGGGTCTGTGCGCGCGGGTGCGCGAGATCTGGCGCTGGCGCGCGCTGCTCTCAGGTTTTCTGCTGCATCTTTGTGCGCGCGATAGCGCGTGTTTTAGCGCTGTGGCGCGCGCACCACTGGTCATTCGCTTGTATCGGTGCGCGCGAGTGCGCAAGAGTTGGCGCGATGGCGCGCGTACCACTGTCGATCACATGCATCTCATTGCGCGCGGCTGCGCGTGAACTCGCGCGGGCGCGCGCGAGGTTCTGTCCGAGGGTTCATGGCAATTCATTGTTCTCTTGGTTCACTTGGCTTCGTGATTGCTATTTTCACCATTCCTGAAATGACAACAAAAACATACCAAAAACGCATAATTCTGTTCGAAACAAGCATAATTCAAAATGGATTCTAATATAAATTAAGTGCAAAACTTGCACTTATCACCTACCGTAAAGATAAAGGCGCTGAATTCGCAAACCTGAGGCAAGGGCAATTGAACATTGAAGAGTACGTTGCTAAATTTTCTTCTTTGCTTCGCTTTGCACCTCACGTTTCAGGTAATGATGAGGCCATGGCAGATCAGTTTATAAACGGCTTAAATCCTGATGTCTTTACATTGGTTAATACTGGGAGACCCAATAATTTCGCTGAAGCATTGAACCGGGCCAAAGGAGCAGAAGCAGGGTTGCTGAGACAACGGAGTGTTCCGTATGTCGCTCCGAGTCCGAGACCGCCACTCCCTCCAGCACAACATCCTCCTCGATTCGAAAGTGGTGGTAGCAGTAGTGGACGCAAGGATCAGTTGAAAGCGAAGGGCAAACAGTTTAAGAGGGCAGGGAGCAGTTCTTCGAGCTCCAGCGGGTCAAGACAGAGAGGTCTTGGCCAGGGTTTAGAGGCGATGAGTGGATATTGCAGTACGTGTGGAGGTAAGCATGCCACAGAACAATGTCAGGGTGTAGTGGGCAGGTGTAACATATGCAAGCAACCGGGACATTATGCCAAGGTCTGTCCTCAGAGAAGTGGTGCATCGAGATTCCAGGCTGCAGGGTCGTCTGCCTCAGTGACTCAACCCGAGAGGCAAGCTTCATCTGTTCACTCATTTCAGCCGCCACCTGCACAGACCCAGCCTCGAGCCAGAGGTGGCCAGACATGAAGTCAGCCTCAGAGACAACAGGCTCAAGTATTTGCCTTGACTGAAGAGCAAGCACAGGATGCCCTAGATGATGTCATAGCAGGTAACTGTTCTCTTTGCGGTTATCCTGCTTATATATTGATAGATACGGGTGCATCACATACATTCATATCAGAACGATTTGCATTATTGCATTCTCTGCCTGTTGAGTCTTTGTTAGATGTTGTGTCTATTACTTCTCCGTTGGGAAGTGGTTTGATAGCGGTGACTACGGTTAGACACTGCATCTTACGGTTTGAGGGTCATGAAATTGATCTAGATTGCATAGTACTCGGGTTAGATGATTTTGATTGTATTGTTGGAATTGACATGTTAACAAAGCACAGAGCCACCGTGGATTGTTTCCACAAGATTGTCAGATTCAGACCAGAAATGGCAGAAGAGTGGAAATTCTACGGTAAGGGTTCCAGATCTCGGATTCCCTTGATTTCGGCTTTGTCTATGAATAAGTTGTTACAGAAAGGAGCGGATGGGTTCCTTGTGTATGCTGTAGATGTACAGAAATCTAGCCCGACATTGGCAGATTTTCCGAGAGTACGGGAATTTGCAGATGTGTTTCCAGAGGAGATTCCAGGGTTACCTCCGGTGCGAGAGGTAGATTTTAGTATCGAGTTGATTCCAGGTACCACTCCTATTTCGAGAGCTCCGTATAGGATGGCACCGATAGAGTTGAAAGAATTAAAGGCACAGTTGGAAGATCTTCTAGCCAAGGGATATATTCGACCCAGTGTATCTCCTTGGGGTGCTCCAGTACTTTTTGTACGAAAGAAAGATGGATCGATGCGACTGTGTATTGATTACAGGCAACTGAATAAAGCAACGATAAAGAATAAATATCCTTTGACTAGGATCGACGACCTATTTGATCAGTTGCAGGGATCCTCTGTGTATTCTAAGATTGACTTGCGATCCGGATATCATCAGCTCAGAGTTCGAGATGTAGACATACCGAAGACAGCATTTCGAACCAGGTATGGGCATTACGAATTTATTGTCATGCCTTTTGGTTTAACAAATGCTCCGGCGGTGTTTATGGGCTTGATGAATCAAATCTTTCAGAGTTATTTGGATGATTTTGTTATTGTCTTTATCGACGACATTCTGGTGTATTCTAAGAACAGGAATGAGCATGCCGAACATCTCAGAATTGTGTTGCAGACACTGAGGAATGAGAGATTGTATGCCAAACTGTCAAAGTGTGAGTTTTGGTTGAATCGAGTTGTCTTTTTGGGACATATCATATCGGGAGATGGTATTTCTGTAGATCCGAGTAAAGTGGAAGCTGTGATCAGTTGGCCGAGACCGACTTCTGTACCTGAAATACGCAGTTTCATGGGTCTAGCAGGATACTATAGACGATTCATTCAAGATTTCTCCCGTATTGCGAAGCCAATTACACAATTGACACAGAAGAATGCACCATTCTTATGGTCTGAAGAATGTGAGTCTAGCTTTCTAGAATTGAAGAAAAGGCTGACCAGCGCACCTGTCCTGATGATTCCTTCGGGTACGGGAAATTTTGTTGTATATTGTGATGCTTCTCATTGAGGTTTGGGATGTATTCTTATGCAGCGAGGTCATGTAGTCGCATATGCCTCAAGACAGTTGAAGACTCACGAGACTCGATACCCCATTCATGATCTTGAGTTGGCGGCTATCGTATTTGCACTGAAGATCTGGCGTCATTATCTTTATGGCGAGAAATTCGAGATTTATTCAGACCATAAAAGCCTCAAGTACTTATTTTCTCAATCAGAACTGAATATGCGACAGCGTAGATGGCTCGATCTGCTGAAAGATTTTGATTGCGAGATCAAATATTATCCGGGAAAGTCAAATGCAGCGGCTGATGCCTTGAGTCGAAAGGTATGTGCCTTATCCTTATCGACGATAGGTGTTACAAAACTGGTAGAAAATTGCTGTTTTTCTGGATTAGAGTTTGATACAGATAAGAAGCCACTACAACTCGCTACTATTCAAGCTGAGCCAGACCTGATCCGGAGGATCAAAGAAGCTCAACGAACCGATCAGAATGTGCAAAGATCGATTCAGATGGTCAGAGCAGGGCATTTATCAGAATATCAGATACGTGATCATGTGCTGTATGTGAATAACCGCCTTGTAGTGCCAGATGTTTCAGATTTGAGACATCAGATTATGTCCGAAGCACACTGTAGTCGGTTTAGCATTCATCCTGGTGGCAGAAAGATGTATAATGATTTGAAGACACAGTTCTGGTGGAAGCAGATGAAGTCAGACATCGCCAAATATGTGTCTAAATGTTTAAATTGCCAACAGGTGAAGGCCGAGAGGAAGAAGCCCGGAGGGTTACTTCAGAGTTTGTCTATTCCGGAATGGAAATGGGACCACATTTCCATGGACTTCGTGACGAAGTTACCCCGATCTTCCCGAGGCTGTGATGCGATTTGGGTCGTTATCGACAGATTGACCAAATCAGCTTGTTTCATCCCGTACCGAATGACTTACAGACACGATCAGATGGCGGAGATATATGTTCGAGAGGTAGTCAGATTACATGGAGTGCCGAAGTCCATCGTATCAGATCGTGATCCACGATTCACTTCACACTTCTGGCACAGTTTACAGCAGGCCTTAGGTACGACATTACACCTGAGTACTGCTTACCATCCTCAGACAGACGGACAGTCAGAGCGGACTATCCAGACTCTAGAGGATATGTTGAGAGCCGTAGTGCTAGATTTTGGCACTAGTTGGCAAGATTCTCTACCTCTTTGCGAATTCTCTTACAATAATAGCTATCAGACGAGCATTGAGATGGCACCATTTGAAGCTTTATATGGCAAGAAGTGCAGATCTCCGCTATACTGGGATGACATTGTAGAGGTACCAGAACTTGGGCCAGATATGATTCGTGACATGACAGAGAAGGTGAAACTCATTCAGAAGAGGATGAAGACAACACAAGATCGACAAGCAAAATACGCCAACATCAGACGTAGACCGTTAGTATTTGAGCAAGGAGACAGGGTGTTTCTAAAGATTTCCCCATTCAGAGGCGTTGTCCGATTTGGCAAGCGTGGAAAGTTGTCTCCTAGATACGTCGGTCCTTACGAGATCCTAGAGAAGATTGGCGATCGAGCATATCGACTGGCTCTTCCTCCTTCTCTATCTGGGATACATGACGTCTTTCATGTATCGATGTTGCGTAAATACATGCCTGATGTTTCTCATGTCATTCGTCCTGACGAAGCTGAGCTTGATCAGACTTTAAGCTACGTTGAACAACCGATACAGATTCTTGATCGGAAGGAAAAGAAGCTCAGAACGAAGACTATTCCTCTAGTGAAAGTCCAATGGAGTCGTCACGGCACTGAAGAAGCGACATGGGAGACAGAAGCCGACATGCGACAGAAACACCCCGAGTTATTCCAATGATGTAAGTATTAATCTAACTTTGATGTTATTACTTTTGATGCTTACATTGATAGAATCATATTAGATTTCGAGGGCGAAATCATTTCTCAGAGGGGGAGAAATGTAAGGCTCGAGATCATTAGTTTTCATTGATGTATGACTCGGAGGATATGAGAATGCATGTCATAAGATGAAAGTACAAAATATTTCATATGTGAGAGACTGCACCCGCGCTTAATACAAGAGTGCACCCGCAGTCATGCAATTGTGGATTTGAACAAGAAAATTCGAAGCTACACCGCACCCGCGGTGTCATTAAGACCGCACCCGCGGTGCATGTCCAGTAGGGGGCATGTTTTTGACATTTCGAGACCGCACCCGCGGTCTATGTTCTGCATTTTTGGATAGACTGGCCGAGAGCTTGGCGCACCCGCGTTCCTTACAGCTACCGCACCCGCGGTCATGCGTGTAATGTGAAAAATATAGACACTTGTTCCTACCATGCAAATTTAATGAGTTGTCTTCATTTCCTTGCCATTTCAGAACTTGAGGGCCGAGAGAATCCAGGAAGGAAGTCTCCATTTCCTTCGATCTTTGAAGTTAGAATTCTCAAGGTTTAACCATCCGATTTTCATTCCGAGTTGAGATTCTTGTTCCTCGCGTCAAGGGCTTCAAGGTGATGTAAGTTTCCTTCAATTCAAGCATGAATTGAGATATTGGTGTTATGGAAACTTGGATATGCTTGTAGATATATGTTCTTATGAGTATAAGCATTATATATTCGCAAGCGAATCGATTATCGGATGTCCTACGCAATTGTTACGATTTTCCAGCATATTTAGAGCTAAATTATGCAGATTTTGGATAGTATCATATGATTATGATGATGAATATGAGTTGGGATTATTGGTTATTGATATATGATGAGATTTGGATAGACCGGTATTGTGAAATCATGTCATTATGCTGGCCGACTGTACCAAGATCACGTATAGAATTAGATAGGTGTTGAATTGAGTTGGGAATTGATATTGTATGTCTCTGCATTGTCATTTCAGATTGGGAGTAACAGAGTTTAGATCCCGACTTCGAGACTTCGATTTAATTCAACACGAAAGGTATAAACTATGTTGTTTGGGAAGCCACAACTCAAATAAGATATTATTTGAGTTTCCCAAACCAAAATCACATACTAGTATTATTAGATATATTGTAACATGTTTATGAATTGTGTATAGCATTATATTCAATCTTTTAACATGGTTATGCTTTGATTTCAGAATTAGTATTCAAGCATGTATGATCAGTGTGATATTCAGATATGAATATGATTATACTTTGTTTACATATTGATATTCATTGCATCTAAGATAGGAGAGTCTTTGACAGGCATTGTCAAATAGCTAGACGTTTCGGTGTATCTCAGCATAGGAGTAGGTATTACTCTTATTGCCGCCGTTGATACAGCTCAGACCGAAGTCTAGGAATGAGACGTACATTACCCCGATTGGAGGGTAGGTAGTGACGTCTTATTCACACCGGGATCCCTAGAGTTCTAGTCGAGTCGAGTCCAGACATGGTTTGATTCGCATTGCATTGCATGTGCATATGATGTCATTCATGATAGCATGTTTCATGTTTAATTGATTATATGCATGTATACATGTTTATACTGGGATTTGTTCTCACCGGAGTTTCCGGCTGTTGTTATGTCTGTATGTGTGCATAACAACAGGTGGGGCAGGATCTGGGTTACGCAGAGGATGAGAGATGGACATAGCGTGGTGATCTCGGGCTTAGTAGAAGAACTAGTAATTGTACCTTTGTTATGTACTGTATTTTCTTACTAGTTGTTAAGAATGGTTGGAACAAGACATATTGTACTTTATGTTTGTAATTTAAATAAAGAATGTATGCTTGTTTATAAACATTAGATTTAATGTTGAAAAGAGAAAAATTTGACCCACTTTTTATATTAATGATCCGTTTTAATCCCAAAGAAAAGAGTTAGAGCCCGGGTCCCCACACTTCATAGGTGCTACCTTCACAAAGACATGGTCGCCAACGGCAAACTCTAGGTCTCTCCTCCTCTGATCTGCATAACTCTTCCGTCGACTCTGAGCAGTCCTCATCCTATCACGGATCTTGACTACTACATCGGCAACCTGCTGAATAATCTCTGGACCCAACTCTGCTCTCTCTCCTACTTCATCCCAATGGACAAGAGATCTACACTTGCGACCATACAGTGCTTCATACGGAGCCATACTATAGACGATTGAAAACTGTTGTTATAGGTGAACTCTACTAATGGCAAATTCGATTCCCAACTTCACACAAGCACGGAAAAGATCCTCCAAAATCTGAATAACTCGCTCTGACTGCCCATCTGTCTGAGGGTGGAAAGCTGTGATAAACACAAATTCATACCCAATGCCGAATGCAAGCTCTTCCAGAATGTGGAAGTGAATCTAGGGTCTCTGTCAGATACGATAGAAACTGGGATACCATGAAGTCAGACTATCTTTCGGATATACAACTCTGCATACTGAATCATGGTGAAAGTAGTCTTAATGGGCAAGAAGTGAGGAGCTGATTTGGTAAGACGATCTACAATCACCCAAATGGCATTTGATCCTCTGACTGACTTCGGCAAACTGGTCACGAAGTCCATGGTAACATTCTCTCACTTCCACTCGAGAATGGGAAGAGGCTTGAGCAAACCTGCTGGTCTCTGATGCTCCGCCTTCACTAACTGGCAAGTCAGACACTCGGATACAAATCATCTGATGTCTTTCTTCATCCCAGGCCACCAATACAATGACTGCATATCTCGGTACATCTTCGTACTCCCTGGATGAATAGAGTACGGCGACATGTGGGCCTCTGATAGAATATCTGCTCGGATAGAACCACTGCTAGGAACCCACATCCTGTCTCGGTATCTCACAATACCGTCGCTGACTGAATACAAGACACTACCCTTGGCCTCATCTCTCTGCTTCCACTTTGCTAACTGCTCATCTGCTAACTGACCACTGCGAATACGGTCAATAAGGAAAGACTGGATCGTAAAAGTTGATAGACGAGGAACTCTACCTTGAGTATATGACTCTAGATCAAACCTCTGCATCTCAATCTGAAGATGTCTCTGAATCGTCAAATGAGCCATCACTGCGACTTTTCTGCTCAATGCATCCGCAACTACATTAGCTTTACCCGGGTGGTAGCTAATGTCACAGTCATAATCCTTCACAAGCTCCAACCAACGCCTCTAATGCATATTCAGCTCTTTCTGCGTAAAGAAATACTTGAGGCTCTTGTGGTCGGTAAAGATCTGGCACTTCTCTCCATACAGATAATGCCTCCAAATCTTCAAGGCAAAAACTACGGCGGCCAACTCTAGATCATGGGTAGGGTAGTTCTTCTCATGGATTTTCAGCTGACGAGAAGCATACACTATCAACTTTCCATGCTGCATCAATACTGCGCCCAAACCGAGCTTCGAAGCATCGGTATACAGAACAAACTCACTGGGTCCTGACGGCATGGCTAAAACTAGCTGTGAAATAAGAGCTTGCTTCAAAGTATCGAAGCTCTTCTGACACTCCTCGCTCCACACAAATTTAGCATTCTTCTTGGTCAAGGATGTGAGTGGAACGGCAATAGAGGAGAATCCCTTATTGAACTTCCGATAATATCCTGCTAGTCCAAGGAAACTGCGAATCTCAGATGCATTCTGCGGCAAAACCCAATCTCTGACTGCTGCAACTTTTGCTGGGTCTACCTCAATACCACTGCTAGAAACAATATGGCCTAAGAATGCCACCTTCTCTAACCAGAATTCGCACTTACTGAACTTTGCAAATAACTTATGCTTCTGCAAGGTCTGCAGCACTGTGGTCAGATGTTTGCTGTGATCCTCCTGATTCTTGGAGTATACGAGAATGTCTTTTATGAATACTATCACAAACTGGTCAAGATACGGCTGAAATATGCGATTCATGAGATCCATGAAGATCGATGGTGCATTCGTCAAACCGAACGGCATTACAAGGAACTCGTAGTGGCCATAACGAGTCCTAAAAGCAGTCTTGGAAACATCAGCATCTTTCACCCTCAACTGGTGATAACCGGAACGCAGATCTATCTTGGAGAATATCGAAGCTCCCTGCAACTGGTCAAACAAATATTCAATCCTCGGGAGTGGGTATTTGTTCTTCACTGTAACCCTGTTCAACTCCCGGTAGTCGATGCAAAGCCTCATAGAGTCATCCTTCTTCTTCACAAATAAGACTGGTGCGCGCCATGGAGAGAAACTCGGGCGAATGAACTCCTTGTCAAGAAGTTCCTGAATCTGTTTCTTAAGCTCTGCCATGTAATGCCCGGAAACTTAATCCTAATAATCGGTAATTATTGATTTATAATTTGATATGATTACAAGGAGATTAATCGGGACACGAAATGAGATTTTACGCGACGGGTGTAATGCTTGGACAGAACTAGTGGCGCCCGAGCGGTAGAAAATGACCGCTCGAGCGCCAAGGTTCAAAAAGGTATTGTTCGGGCAGAGAAGGTGGCGCCCGGGCGGTAGTTTTTGACCGCCCGAGCGCCAAGAATGTTGGTGCGAGACAGAACCTCCCGCGCCCGGGCGGTAGGTTTTAACCGCCCGAGCGCCGAGCTCGCGCCCGAGCGGTAGATTGCCACCGCCCGAGCGCGAGACGTGTAATATGAGAATTAAGCCACTTGGCTTGAGGCATGCGCGAGGTGTATATATATATATATATATATACATGCAAGACATTTCCTCAGAATCAGAATCGAGAGAAGAGAGTCGAGGAAAGTTGTTGAAAATCCTTACGCCTTTTCTGAGAAATCCGTCCGTCTGATTTTGAATCCGACTTCGGTACCGAGTTCCTAGCGACGTAGGCTACACTTTGACACAGACTGTGAGTTCAGGACTTCGACTGAGCCAGAAACCGACGAAAGAAAGGTATAAGTCAATGTGGTATTGGGAGATGGACTTGAGTCGGTTTAGACTTGGGTTTCCCTAAATCACATACTTTATTTTATTGCATGGATATTTGCATTACATTGATTAATGTACTTGTTCTCTTGAATTTAGATGACAGGTATTAGACGAGTTATCTTGTGACATAAGTGCCGGGTAGTGGTGGTATCGCCACGGCACATTGCACGATGTCTCAAGATAGGATGCTAGCGATAGAGCTATAGTCCTTGACGGTTAGGTCAGGACACTGGATGTTTGGCTATATCGAGTAATGGAATATATTACGGAATTCGATATAGGAACACCATATTTGGTTATATCGAGTAAAGGGTATTGGAATTCTTCTATTACGGAATTCGATATAGGAATACCAGGGCACTGGTTATATCCAGTAATAGAGATTATGGTTCCATCCTTTACGGAATTCGATATAGGAATACCACATCTGGAAACCGGGATCCCTAGACTAGGATTGAGTCTAGTCTGAATTATGATTGATGTCGACAGTCTGATTTGATATTGTTTATGTTTCAGATTTTGATACATATTCATGTTACCTGATTACATGCTTTATATTGTTTATATGATTGCATGTTTCATTGATTTATACTGGGGATTATATTCTCACCGGTATATCCGGCTGTTGTCTTGTCTGTATGTGTACTTGACAACAGATGGGACAGGTCCAGGGTCGAGGAGATGAAGAGCTAGATCGTGATTAGAGTGGTGGCACCGGACTTGGACTAGATGTAGGGTTAAACACTTGACTTTAGTTTTTAAACCCTAGTTTGTATAAATGTTGAAATACATGATTTGTATTTTATTTTTTGATATGTATATATGTTGTATGTCACTACGTTCCGCATTTTAAAAAAATTTTAGACCCTGTTTTATTATTGATTAATTAGTCCCAATGATGATTAAGAACCTGATTAGCGTCCGGGTCCCCACAACAGGTGGTATCAGAGCGATAGATCCTTGAGATTGAGATAGGAGCTAGTGAGCGGGGTAGAATTAGATTTTCTTTCCTTGCTTTTGATTGCTAGCATGTATACTGCTTTAATACATGTTACCTGACTTATCTGCTATTGATATGGTATTGTGTATTATTGGAATGGATCAGCTGTAAGATGATCCAGGGAGGCTCGAAAACAGGATGATTGTTAGAACTGCTAACCCTTTTGGTTATCAGATATGCCTCCGAGGAGAATGCCAGAACAGGGGAGTACCTCGAATCCTCCCATGGATGTGACCCCTACAGCAATGGAGAAATTGCTGAAAAGGTTTCAGTCTTTTCATCCACCGACTTTGAAAGGAACGGAGAACTCCGTGGAATGTGAAAGTTGGTTGGACGACGTTGAATCACTGTTTGACTCTTTGGAGTATACTGAGGAAAAGAGGGCGAAACTGATAATACACCAGTTGCATGACGTTGCTAAACACTGGTGGATCACGACAAAAAGGGCATTGGAACAGCGAGGTACGGCCATTACCTGGAATGTGTTTAAGACTGAATTCTATCTACGGTTCTTTCCAGTTTCATATAGGAAGGACAAGGGAGCCGAGTTTGCAAACCTGAAACAAGGCCAGTTGAACATTGAAGATTATGTGGCTATGTTTTCGACATTGCTTCGATTTGCTCCCCACGTAGCTGAACATGATGAGGCCGTAGCAGACCAGTTTATAAATGGCCTAAATCCTGAGATTTTTACGCTGGTGAATACTGGGAGGCCCAACTTCACCGATGCCCTAAACAGAGCCAAGGGAGCCGAGGCAGGCCTGATGAGGCAGAGAGAGGCTTTGTTTGTGCTTCCAGCACCGGGACAACAACCACCTCCTCGATTTGAAGGTGGCAGCAGCAGTAGTACCGGGAAGAAGGATTTCTTGAAGGCTAGAGGGAAGCAATTCAAGAAATCAGGGACTACCTCGTCCAGTTCGAGTGGCTCTAGACAGACTGGTCAGGGCCAGGGTTATACTGGACCGTACTGTGGTACCTGTGGAGGGAGACATTCCACAGATCAGTGCCGAGGAGTAGTTGGCAGCTGTCGTATCTGTAGACAGCAGGGACACTTTGCTCGAGTGTGTCCCCAGAGGAGTGCCCAGGGATCACAGGCAGCTGAGTCATCGGGATCCGTGGCTCAGGCAGGGAGACGATCTTCTTCCGTTCATTCCTTTCAGCCAGTACCGTCTACTCTGTCACAGCAGAGGCCAGGAGGGGGCCAGATCGTGAGCCAGCCTCCGAGACAGCAGGCCAGAGTTTTGCTTTGACCGAGGAGCAGGCACAGGATGCACCTGATGATGTAGTTGCAGGTAACTGTTTTATTTCTGGTTATCCTGCTTATGTACTGATTGATACTGGTGCATCACATACTTTCATGTCTGAGCGATTTGCTTTAATGCATTCATTGCCTGTTGAGTCCTTAGCTACTGTAGTATCTTTCACGTCTCCGTTAGGAACATGTTTGATATCGGTAAAATCTGTGAAATCGTGTATACTGCAGTACGACGGGCATACGATTGATTTAGACTGTATTGTGCTTGGTTTATCTGATTTTGATTGCATTATCGGTATCGATATGTTGGCCAAGTACCGAGCTACAGTCGATTGTTTCCACAAGATTGTTCGATTCAGACCTGAGATGGCTGAGGAGTGGAAATTTTATGGTAAGGGTTCTCGTGCCAGAATTCCTTTGATATCTGCAATGAATATGACTCGATTATTGCAGAAGGGAGCGGAGGGATTCCTGGTATATTCAGTTGACTTACTGAAAACGAGCCCAGCATTGGCGGATTTGCCAGTGGTGTGTGAGTTTGCTGATGTCTTTCCAGACGAGATTCCTGGATTGCCTCCGTGTAATAGCCGAGCCCGGTGTACGGTACGGTTTAAGCTTTATTGTGTTAATTGGGTTTATGATTAGTCGTTTATAGTTGTGTTTTGGGCTATAGTATTATTGGTTATTATTTATTTGAGGTATTAGTTGGTGTTGATTGTTCGTTTCAGCGTTTCGGATCGATTTTAGTTGAGTTTGTACTATTCATTGCCGTGAGTAGAGTGCACCCGCGCTCTTAGATGAGTGCCCCCGCGGTGTACTATTCATCATTTTTCATTTTGAGGGCCGTGGCATGACCGCACCCGCGGCAGTGCAAGGACCGCACCCGCGGTGTGCACCGCACCCGCGGTAATTGTAGCACCGCACCCGCGGTGATCGTGCATGAGAATTATTTTGGTATGCCGAGAGCATGGCGCACCCGCGGTGCTTGTGTGACCGCACCCGCGGTGTAAGTATGGGCGAGTTTTTAAGTCACTTTTTGGGAGTTGTTGGCCATACCTTATCCTATTCCTTCTCTTCTTCACCGATTTTCTCTCCATTGGCAAGGGTTTTCATCCATTTCTTTTGCTTCCTACCTTTGATTCTTGGCTTTGTTTGGATTTCCGACTTGAGATCATCGTTCTCCGTGGTATAAGGAAGCTTAGGTAAGTTTTTGGTGCGATTCTAACGAGGTTTTGAGTTAAGGGTTATTTTGGATTTGATGTTTGAGTTGTTTAATGGATTATTTGGCTTGTACTTGTGGATATAGAGTTGATATTGGTGTTATTTTTGGATTATTGTTGTAGGTGGTGTACCAAGAGCTTATTTGAGGTGTTCTATTGGTAGTAAGTGGAATTTCATCCTTTTTGCTCACATGATATTATATGTATTGTGTTTTAAAGATTTCAAAGTGTTATTCCCTTCCATTGATCCATTGTTATGTATTGATTTCATTGATTATCTATTGGAGGCATTGATGTCTCACCATTGTTATAAAGGGAATACAAGAAATATTATGAGATTGCGAAACGACGGCCTTAAATGCTATTGAGAATTCAAATGTTTTATTGGATTGATTTATCATAGCCATGGCATTGCATGCAATTAGATGATCATCGACCATATGCTTTTATCCCCTCACAGTTATCGATTTATATCGATGGGATATTGGCAACCACAGTTACAGATACTATTGATATCAATCCAACCATAGAAAAGAGAAATACCATCGTTTTGCTATCTATTGCCATTGCTATTGCTATAGTTATTGCTACGTTATTCATGTTTCAGAGTCGATGGTATTTATGATTTAAAAGCCATGTTTTACAGTGTATACTATGTATCATTGCTATGTAAGAGTTCCACTTGCTGAGATTTATTCTCATTTCAGTTATTTTCATGTGATGCAGATAAGAGCGACGGACCGGGACGTTGACTGTGGATGGGGGTCATATGCATACGAAGATTGGAAGGATGATTATTTTGTACCACTTTGTAACATGATCACACTAATGATATTTTGTATTTTGTTATGTCATTGGAATGATCATGTTGTTATTTTGTAAACACTTTTATAAAAATGTATTTTGAAACTCCTTCCATGTTTGAAAGAAAATTTTAAATTCCGCTGTATTTTAATTGTATCGGGTCAGGGTGTCACATTTAGTGGTATCAGAGCGGTGTTCTTCGGACCAATGCATATGACTTCGTCTACTTTCAACTGTCCGGGTATGTTTTCTTGCATCTATCCATTGTTATATTTATTGATTGGTGTCTTGTGAGCAATTGTAGAGTATGCCTCCTAAGCGTAAGGCGGCAGAGGGTGAGGATAGTTCTTCCTCGAGAGTTGTCGACGAGTTCGGCAAGTTGCTTAAGGAGCAGGCTAAGGTGCATAGCGATCAGATTCAGCAGTTGCTCCGATTGCAAGGAGCAGGTCAGGGTCGAGGCCAAGTGAGAGGTCAAGTTGCTCAGGCCGTTGGCATTGATGCCGTCTTTTCTGCTTTCAAGAGAATGGATCCACCGGAATTCGCAGGTAGCACCGATCCTCTAGTTGCTGTCGAGTGGGTCAAGGCGCTTGAAGCTATCTTCGATCATCTCCAGTACGAGGATAAAGACAAGATTAGCTGTGCAGTGTTCATGTTGGTTAAGGCTGCCCGCATTTGGTGGAATGCTACGAAAGTTGGAGTTGATGTTGCGACACTGAAGTGGTCAGAGTTCACTGACTTGTTCTACGACAAGTATTTTCCCGACGCACTTCGAGCGAGGAAGGTTACGGAGTTCTTGGAACTTAGACAGGGGAGCTTGGATGTTGGCCAGTATATTCTGAAGTTTGAGGAAGGTTGCCTATTTGCTCCGTATATTGCTTCGAACGACAAGGACAAGGGCGCTCATTTCATTCGAGGTCTTAGAGCGGAGATTCGTCGTGATATCAACATGTCCAAAGCTGTTACTTTCAAGGAGATTGTATCCAAAGCTTTGTTGGCCGAGCAGGATGAGAAGGACATTGCCCGGGAGAGGCAAGAGAGACACCAGGCCATTGCTCAGAGAGGCCAGGGTTCTAATCAGAGGGGCAGGGATCGTTTCAAGGGCAAGGGCAAGATGGAGTCGAGTCCTAGACCTCCGCCAGTTCCAGTTCCATTTGATCCTGAGAAGCCGCAGTGTCCAAAGTGCGGTAAGCATCATCGAGGAGAGTGCAGATTGGGCACTCATACTTGTTTTCGTTGTGGCGCGGCAGGCCACGTTGCCAGGAATTGCCCGAGGGGAGATAGCCAAGGGAAGGTGCAGGGTCGTATCTTTTCCATGACGAAGGAAGGTATTAATCGTGAATCTTCATTGATCCTTAGTACTATTTTGATTTCAGGCAGAGTAGCTACTACTTTGATTGATACTGGTGCTACTCATTCTTTTATGTCTGAATTATTTTTGAGATCTTTGGGTATAGTTCCTTCTATTCTTCCCCTTCATCTTAATGTTGTTTTGCCTTCGGGGGACGTGTTGTGCCCGACATCGATTGTCTTTGCGTGCCCTGTTCGTATTGAGGAGCGAGTTGTCTTCGCTGATTTGATTGTTATCCCTATGGTTGCTTTCGACGTTATTCTTGGCATGGATTGGCTTTCGACTTACCGTGCAGTTATCGATTGTGTTGCTAAGAAGGTGACTTTTGCAGATGATGGCCAGGGAGGAGCGCTCGCCAGTGCAGGTACTTCGCTGGTCCTTCCTTTTATTTCTTGTCTTGAGGCTGAGAGATTGTTGTGTAGAGGTTGCGATGGATTTCTTGCTTCTATTGTGGATGTTGATAGATTGATTAAGTTGAATGTAGATGATATTGATGTGGTGAGGGAGTTTGCTGATGTGTTTGAGGATGATGTTCCGGGTTTGCCGCCGGATAGGGATGTTGAGTTTGTGATCGATTTAGCTCCAGGTACGGTTCCTATCTCTAAGGCTCCGTACAGGATGGCCCCTACCGAGATGAAGGAGTTGAAGACTCAGTTGCAGGATCTTTTAGACAAAGGCTTTATTCGTCCGAGTTCTTCGCCTTGGGGAGCTCCGGTTCTGTTTGTCAAGAAGAAGGATGGTTCCTTGCGGCTGTGTATCGACTACAGGGAGCTCAACAAAGTGACTGTCAAGAACAAGTATCCGTTGCCTCGGATAGATGATTTGTTTGATCAGCTCCATGGTGCCACTGTGTTCTCGAAGATTGATCTTCGGTCTGGCTACTATCAGTTGAAGGTTAGGGAGTCTGATATCCCTAAGACAGCTTTCCGGACCAGGTATGGTCACTATGAGTTTCTTGTCATGTCTTTTGGATTGACCAATGCCCCTTCAGTCTTCATGGACCTGATGAACCGTGTGTTCAAGCCTTATCTGGATAGCTTCGTCATTGTCTTCATTGACGATATCTTGATCTATTCCAAGACCAGAGAGCTTCATGCCGAGCATCTCAGAGTTGTTCTTCAGTTGTTGCGAGAGAAGAGGTTGTTTGCCAAGCTGAAGAAGTGTGAGTTTTGGCTGGATCAGATTTCTTTTCTAGGCCATGTTGTTTCGAGAGATGGCATTGCTGTTGATCCATTGAAGATAGAGGCGATTCAGAGTTGGCCTATTCCTACCACTGTTTCAGAGGTTCGCAGTTTCCTTGGTTTGGCAGGTTACTATCGTCGTTTCATTTCAGGTTTCTCCAAGATTGCCCTGCCATTGTCCAATCTGACGAGGAAGACTGTGAAGTTCGAGTGGTCTATTGATTGCCAGAGTGCATTTCAGGAGTTGAAGGACAGATTGACGACAGCTCCTGTTCTTTCTTTGCCCAGTGGTTTAGAGGACTTTGTTGTCTTTACCGATGCGTCGAAGAGAGGCCTTGGTGCAGTGTTGATGCAGCGAGGTAAGGTCATTGCCTATGCGTCTCGCCAGTTGAAGGATTATGAGAAGAATTATCCGACGCACGATTTGGAGCTTGCAGCTGTGGTTTTCGCCCTTAAGATTTGGAGACATTATCTGTATGGCGAAAAGTGTGAGATCTTCACAGACCACAAGAGTTTGAAGTATCTGTTCTCGCAGAAAGAGCTCAATATGCGACAGAGGAGGTGGTTAGAGCTGGTCAAGGATTATGATGTGACCATCAGCTATCACCCAGGGAAGGCGAATGTGGTGGCTGATGCTTTGAGCCGCAAATCGAGTGCTTCTTTGAGTTCTTTGATTCAGAGACCATTGTTGATGGATTTGCAGAGAGAGGAGATTGATCTAGTGATTCCAGGTACCATTGCTCGCTTTTCAGCGTTGGTCATTCGATCTACTTTGACGGACAGGATCCGTAGAGAGCAGTCGACTGATGTTCAGTTGACAGAGTTGAGAGCTAGAGCTGAGGCTAGAGGGAATTCAGAGTTTAGTCTGAATGGTGATGGTTTGGTAACTTTCAGAGACCGTATTTGTGTTCCTTCTGGCGACGATATTCGTAGAGACGTCTTGACAGAGGCTCATACCGCACCTTATTCGATTCATCCAGGGAGTACGAAGATGTATCAGGATCTTCGTCGACTTTACTGGTGGCCAGGTATGAAGAAAGATATTGCTTTGTTCATTTCTCAGTGCCTTACTTGTCAGCAGGTTAAGATTGAGCATCAGAGACCTGCTGGGACATTGCTATCTTTGCCGATTCCTCAGTGGAAGTGGGAGCACATCACCATGGATTTCGTGACTGGTCTGCCCAGAGTTCAGAGGGGTTATAATTCCATTTGGGTCATTGTTGATAGATTGACCAAGTCGGCTCATTTTCTCCCAGTCAAGACGACGTATTCGATGTCTCAGTATGCCGAGGACTACATTGCCGAGATTGTTAGACTTCATGGTGTGCCCGTGTCGATTGTGTCTGATCGTGACCCTAGATTTACCTCCGAGTTTTGGAAGAGTCTTCACAGAGCTTTGGGTTCTCGATTAGCTTTCAGTACAGCTTATCATCCTCAGAGCGACGGTCAGTCAGAGAGAGTCATTCAGATTCTGGAGGATATGCTCAGAGCTTGTACTTTTGACTATTCTGGTAGTTGGGATTCTAAGCTGCCACTTGTGGAGTTTACGTACAACAATAGCTACCAGGCGACGATTGGCATGGCACCGTATGAGGCACTTTATGGCAGGAAGTGCAGATCCCCTTTGTTTTGGGATGAGGTTGGAGAGAGGAAGATGTTGGGTCCCGAGTTGGTCCAGCAGACTGCCGATGTTGTTGCAGTTATCAGAGAGAGGATGAAGACTGCTCAGTCGAGGCAGAAGAGTTATGCAGATGTTCGTCGCAGACCTTTGAAGTTCGAGGTTGGCGATCATGTTTTTCTGAAGATAGCACCTCTCAAGGGTGTGATGAGATTTGGCAAGAAGGGCAAGTTGAGCCCTAGATTCATTGGTCCATTCGAGATATTGGACAGAGTTGGTGACCGAGCCTACAGATTAGCCCTACCGCCCGATCTTGACAGAGTCCATAATGTGTTTCACGTATCGATGCTCAGGAAGTATATTGCAGATCCTTCCCATGTTCTTCGCCACGAGCCATTGGACTTGACGCCGAATTTGACTTACCAAGAGATTCCGGTCCAGATTTTGGATCGCACTGTCAGAGTATTGAGGAACAAAGAGATCGGCATCGTTAAAGTCCTTTGGAGGAACCATTTGATCGAGGAGGCTACGTGGGAACCAGAGACTGAGATGAGAGAGAGGTATCCTGAGTTGTTCGTGCCGTGACGTCAATTTCGAGGACGAAATTCCTCTAAGGAGGGGAGATTGTAATAGCCGAGCCCGGTGTACGGTACGGTTTAAGCTTTATTGTGTTAATTGGGTTTATGATTAGTCGTTTATAGTTGTGTTTTGGGCTATAGTATTATTGGTTATTATTTATTTGAGGTATTAGTTGGTGTTGATTGTTCGTTTCAGCGTTTCGGATCGATTTTAGTTGAGTTTGTACTATTCATTGCCGTGAGTAGAGTGCACCCGCGCTCTTAGATGAGTGCCCCCGCGGTGTACTATTCATCATTTTTCATTTTGAGGGCCGTGGCATGACCGCACCCGCGGCAGTGCAAGGACCGCACCCGCGGTGTGCACCGCACCCGCGGTAATTGTAGCACCGCACCCGCGGTGATCGTGCATGAGAATTATTTTGGTATGCCGAGAGCATGGCGCACCCGCGGTGCTTGTGTGACCGCACCCGCGGTGTAAGTATGGGCGAGTTTTTAAGTCACTTTTTGGGAGTTGTTGGCCATACCTTATCCTATTCCTTCTCTTCTTCACCGATTTTCTCTCCATTGGCAAGGGTTTTCATCCATTTCTTTTGCTTCCTACCTTTGATTCTTGGCTTTGTTTGGATTTCCGACTTGAGATCATCGTTCTCCGTGGTATAAGGAAGCTTAGGTAAGTTTTTGGTGCGATTCTAACGAGGTTTTGAGTTAAGGGTTATTTTGGATTTGATGTTTGAGTTGTTTAATGGATTATTTGGCTTGTACTTGTGGATATAGAGTTGATATTGGTGTTATTTTTGGATTATTGTTGTAGGTGGTGTACCAAGAGCTTATTTGAGGTGTTCTATTGGTAGTAAGTGGAATTTCATCCTTTTTGCTCACATGATATTATATGTATTGTGTTTTAAAGATTTCAAAGTGTTATTCCCTTCCATTGATCCATTGTTATGTATTGATTTCATTGATTATCTATTGGAGGCATTGATGTCTCACCATTGTTATAAAGGGAATACAAGAAATATTATGAGATTGCGAAACGACGGCCTTAAATGCTATTGAGAATTCAAATGTTTTATTGGATTGATTTATCATAGCCATGGCATTGCATGCAATTAGATGATCATCGACCATAGGCTTTTATCCCCTCACAGTTATCGATTTATATCGATGGGATATTGGCAACCACAGTTACAGATACTATTGATATCAATCCAACCATAGAAAAGAGAAATACCATCGTTTTGCTATCTATTGCCATTGCTATTGCTATAGTTATTGCTACGTTATTCATGTTTCAGAGTCGATGGTATTTATGATTTAAAAGCCATGTTTTACAGTGTATACTATGTATCATTGCTATGTAAGAGTTCCACTTGCTGAGATTTATTCTCATTTCAGTTATTTTCATGTGATGCAGATAAGAGCGACGGACCGGGACGTTGACTGTGGATGGGGGTCATATGCATACGAAGATTGGAAGGATGATTATTTTGTACCACTTTGTAACATGATCACACTAATGATATTTTGTATTTTGTTATGTCATTGGAATGATCATGTTGTTATTTTGTAAACACTTTTATAAAAATGTATTTTGAAACTCCTTCTATGTTTGAAAGAAAATTTTAAATTCCGCTGTATTTTAATTGTATCGGGTCAGGGTGTCACACTCCGATTCGAGAGATAGACTTCAGCATAGAATTGATGCCAGGAACCGTCCCGATTTCGAGAGCTCCATACCGGATGGCACCAATCGAATTGAAAGAATTGAAGGAACAGTTGGAGGATTTACTGGCCAAGGGATATATCAGACCGAGTGTATCTCCTTGGGGTGCTCCAGTACTGTTCGTGAGAAAGAAAGATGGGTCGATGAGACTTTGTATCGACTACCGGCAACTGAACAAGACAACAGTAAAGAATAAATATCCCTTGCCTCGTATTGATGATCTGTTTGATCAGTTGCAGGGTTCATCTGTGTATTCCAAGATCGATTTGAGATCTGGATACCATCAACTGAGAGTCAGGGATTCTGATATCTCAAAGACAGCATTCAGAACCAGGTATGGACACTATGAATTTATTGTCATGCCATTTGGTTTGACGAATGCACCGGCGGTATTTATGGGATTGATGAACCGCGTCTTTCAGAAATACTTGGATGATTTTGTTATCATATTCATTGATGATATATTGATTTATTCGAAGAATATGATTGAGCATGCTAATCATCTGAGGACTGTGTTGAGAATTTTGAGGGCAGAGAAGCTGTATGCTAAATTGTCGAAATGCGAGTTTTGGTTGAAACAGGTGATATTTCTGTGTCACATTATATCGGGAGACGGTATATCAGTTGATCCCAGTAAGGTTGAAGCCGTGATTTCTTGACCAAGACCTACATCTGTGCCAGAAATTCGTAGCTTTATGGGTTTGGCAGGATATTATCGCCGATTCATTAAGGATTTATCGAGTATTGCCAAGCCTATTACACAGTTAACTCAGAAGAATGCTTCGTTTAATTGGTCTGAAGACTGTGAGACCAGTTTTCTTGAACTGAAAAAGAGACTGACCAGTGCTCCTGTGTTGACGATTCCTTCAGGCACTGGTGGATTTGTTGTTTATTGTGATGCATCTCACCGAGGATTGGGTTGTGTTTTAATGCAGCGAGGGCATGTCATTGCCTATGCCTCTAGACAATTGAAACCACATGAGATTCGTTACCCAATTCACGATCTTGAATTGGTAGCCATTGTCTTTGCTTTAAAGATATGGCGACATTACCTGTACGGTGAGAAATTTGAGATATATTCTGATCATAAAAGCTTGAAATACCTGTTTACGCAATCAGAGCTTAATATGAGACAGCGGAGATGGCTGGATTTACTGAAAGACTTTGATTGTGAAATCAAATATTATCCAGGGAAGTCCAATGCAGCAGCAGATGCGCTGAGTCGAAAGGTATGTGCACTATCCTTATCGACGATAGGTGTCTCAAATTTGATTGAAGACTGCTGTTTGTCTGGATTAATATTTGAGACAGATCGTCAACCTCTGAGATTGTGTGCTGTTCGAGCTGAACCAGAGCTGCTTTTGAAAATTAAAACAGCTCAGAAAGTTGATCAGAATGTACAGAATTCGATTGCGATGGTTAGAGCTGGACATCGATCGGAATACCAAGTTCAAAATGGTATTTTGTATGTGAATAATCGTCTTGTTGTGTCGAATGTTTCGGATTTGAAACAGCGAATATTGACAGAAGCGCACAACAGCCGATTTAGCATTCATCCTGGTGGCAGGAAAATGTATAATGATTTAAAGACACAGTATTGGTGGAAACAAATGAAATCCGATGTGACTGAATTTGTAGCCAAGTGTCTGAATTGCCAACAGGTGAAGGCTGAAAGAAAGAAATCAGGAGGATTATTACAGAGTTTGTCCATTCTTGAATGGAAATGGGATCACATTTCCATGGATTTTGTGACACAGTTACCGAGATCCTCCCGAGGTTGTGATGCGATTTGGGTGGTGATTGATCGATTGACCAAATCTGCATGTTTTATTCCATACAAGATGACATATAGATATGATCAGATGGCTGATATCTATGTCCGAGAAGTGATTAGATTGCATGGAGTGCCGAAGTCGATCGTTTCAGACCGTGATCCTCGGTTTACTTCGCACTTCTGGCAGAGCCTGCAACAAGCTCTTGGTACGAAGTTACATCTTAGTACTGCATATCATCCACAGACTGACAGACAGTCAGAGCGTACGATACAGACACTGGAAGATATGCTGAGAGCTGTAGTGCTTGATTTTAGCACTGGCTGGCAAGATGCATTGCCTCTTTGCGAGTTTTCGTACAACAACAGCTATCAGACGAGTATTGAGATGGCCCCATTTGAGGAGTTGTACGGAAAGAAATGCAGATCCCCTCTTTACTGGGATGATATCTCTGAAGTTCCTGAGACTGGACCTGATATGATCAGAGATATGACTGAGAAAGTAAAGCTGATTCAGAAGAAAATGAAGGCAGCTCAGGACAGACAAGCCAAATATGCCAACCTCAGACGACGACCGTTGGTATTTGAGGCCGGAGACCGAGTATTCCTGAAGATTTCACCTTTCAGAGGCGTTGTCAGATTTGGCAAGAAAGGGAAGTTGTCTCCACGATACGTCGGTCCATATGAGATCCTTGAGAAGGTAGGAGATCGTGCCTATCGACTTGCCTTACCGCCTTCATTATCTGGAATACATGATGTCTTTCATGTATCTATGCTGCGGAAATATCTCCCCGATGATTCACACGTGATTCAACCAGACGAGACCGAGCTGGATGAGACATTGAGTTATGTCGAGAAACCGATCCGGATTATCGATCGTAAAGAAAAACAGCTCAGAACAAAGAATATTCCATTAGTGAAAGTTCAATGGACTCGTCATGGTGCTGAAGAAGCCACGTGGGAGACTGAATCTGACATGAGACAGGAATTCCCAGCATTGTTTCACTGATGTAAATATGTACTCGATTGTAATTACATTTCTTCTTAATGATATGATTTGATTGCTTGTGATTTCGAGGACGAAATCGTATCTTAGAGGGGGAGAAATGTAATGCCCGGAAACTTATTCCTAATAATCGGTAATTATTGATTTATAATTTGATATGATTACAAGGAGATTAATCGGGACACGAAATGAGATTTTACGCGACGGGTGTAATGCTTGGACAGAACTAGTGGCGCCCGAGCGGTAGAAAATGACCGCTCGAGCGCCAAGGTTCAAAAAGTTATTGTTCGGGCAGAGAAGGTGGCGCCCGGGCGGTAGTTTTTGACCGCCCGAGCGCCAAGAATGTTGGTGCGAGACAGAACCTCCCGCGCCCGGGCGGTAGGTTTTAACCGCCCGAGCGCCGAGCTCGCGCCCGAGCGGTAGATTGCCACGGGCAAATGTAATGCCCGGAAACTTAATCCTAATAATCGGTAATTATTGATTTATAATTTGATATGATTACAAGGAGATTAATCGGGACACGAAATGAGATTTTACGCGACGGGTGTAATGCTTGGACAGAACTAGTGGCGCCCGAGCGGTAGAAAATGACCGCTCGAGCGCCAAGGTTCAAAAAGGTATTGTTCGGGCAGAGAAGGTGGCGCCCGGGCGGTAGTTTTTGACCGCCCGAGCGCCAAGAATGTTGGTGCGAGAAAGAACCTCCCGCGCCCGGGCGGTAGGTTTTAACCGCCCGAGCGCCGAGCTCGCGCCCGAGCGGTAGATTGCCACCGCCCGAGCGCGAGACGTGTAATATGAGAATTAAGCCACTTGGCTTGAGGCATGCGCGAGGTGTATATATATATATATATACATGCAAGACATTTCCTCAGAATCAGAATCGAGAGAAGAGAGTCGAGGAAAGTTGTTGAAAATCCTTACGCCTTTTCTGAGAAATCCGTCCGTCTGATTTTGAATCCGACTTCGGTACCGAGTTCCTAGCGACGTAGGCTACACTTTGACACAGACTGTGAGTTCAGGACTTCGACTGAGCCAGAAACCGACGAAAGAAAGGTATAAGTCAATGTGGTATTGGGAGATGGACTTGAGTCGGTTTAGACTTGGGTTTCCCTAAATCACATACTTTATTTTATTGCATGGATATTTGCATTACATTGATTAATGTACTTGTTCTCTTGAATTTAGATGACAGGTATTAGACGAGTTATCTTGTGACAGAAGTGCCGGGTAGTGGTGGTATCGCCACGACACATTGCACGATGTCTCAAGATAGGATGCTAGCGATAGAGCTATAGTCCTTGACGGTTAGGTCAGGACACTGGATGTTTGGTTATATCGAGTAATGGAATATATTACGGAATTTGATATAGGAACACCATATTTGGTTATATCGAGTAAAGAGTATTGGAATTCTTCTATTACGGAATTCGATATAGGAATACCAGGGCACTAGTTATATCGAGTAATAGAGATTATGGTTCCATCCTTTACGGAATTCGATATAGGAATACCACATCTGGAAACCGGGATCCCTAGACTAGGATTGAGTCTAGTCTGAATTATGATTGATGTCGACAGTCTGATTTGATATTGTTTATGTTTCAGATTTTGATACATATTCATGTTACCTGATTACATGCTTTATATTGTTTATATGATTGCATGTTTCATTGATTTATACTGGGGATTATATTCTCACCGGTATATCTGGCTGTTGTCTTGTCTGTATGTGTACTTGACAACAGATGGGACAGGTCCAGGGTCGAGGAGATGAAGAGCTAGATCGTGATTAGAGTGGTGGCACCGGACTTGGACTAGATGTAGGGTTAAACACTTGACTTTAGTTTTTAAACCCTAGTTTGTATAAATGTTGAAATACAGGATTTGTATTTTATATACTGATATGTATATATGTTGTATGTCACTACGTTCCGCATTTTAAAAAAATTTTAGACCCTGTTTTATTATTGATTAATTAGTCCCAATGATGATTAAGAACCTGATTAGCGTCCGGGTCCCCACATGCCATCTCTGTCGGTGCTAATCGGTACGGTGTTTTTGATATCGGAGTCGTACCTGGCATAAGCTCAATAGAAAACTCAACCTCTCGCTCGGGTGGCATACCAGAGACGTCCTCAGGAAAAATGCCTAGAAAATCTCTAACAATAGGAATATCTAAGGCCGACTGACTGGGCGCCTCAGGGACAGATACAAAGGTCGCTAGAAACGCCCGACACCCTCTATGCATTAGCTTCCTAGCCTGGACATAAGGAATAACGTGCGGTAGAGGAAGTACCTGTTTGGCTCGAATAAGAACTGCGCAATTCCAGGCGGTCGGACTAGAACAGATCTCCGCTGGAAGTCGTTCGAAACTCTGTTCAGCAATAGCCAATCCATCCCTAGAATGATGTCAAACTCTGGCATCGGCAGTACGATAAGATCCGCATAAACAAGATTGCCATGGAGCTCAAGATCTATGTCTCGGATCACATTGGTAGCTGCCTTCTCCTCACCGGAAGGCAATACTACTGAATAGGCTACATCTAGCCCAACGGTCTTGACCTTGAGGAAATTAGCAAAGACCTCCGAAATAAATGAGTGAGTGGCCCCTGAATCTATCAAGGCCTTCGTAGAGGAACCAGATATAAATATTTTTCCTGAAAGATCGGAACTCCAAGTTGAACCCAATAGTTACAAGAACTAAACTTATAGACATGCAAAGATCAAAGTTCTTCTAACTTAAATTTCCAAGATAATATTGAGTAGAGCATGCAATCCTACTGCAATTCTATGTTCAAAAATCTTAACCAAAAGCACTAAATCCCAAATGTAAACTTAAAGCTTAAAGGTACATGTCATAAGAATGGTCTCCGGGTTCGTCTCAATGGCATGGAGAGAAAAAACTCTGCCTTGGGTAGGCAGATTCCTCCGAGGGCACTGCAGAAGTAAGTGGTCTGGACTACCACACTTATAACACTTCCCTGAACCAAACATACATGCTCCAGGATGGCGACGTGAGCACTTAGGGCAAACTGGGTGCTCAAAAGTCCTCGGGGCTGGGCGTCCCCGCTGCTGCTGCCGACCTCTGTTTCTAGGCGGGCCGTGAAAAAGCCTCTTGTTCTGATGCTGCTGCTGAGGAGGAGGGCGGTGCGGTACCTAGATTGGGCGCTTGCCTTGGCGGTCTCTCTCGATATCACGCTGATCCTGCTATGCGGCTAGAGCTTTGGATACAACGACCTCATAAGTATTAGGGTCAGACAACCTAACATCACCGCGCAAGATCGGCCGTAGACCCACCAGGAAATGCATTAACTTGGCTTTAGCATCATTTGTGATCAGGGGTACAAAATGACAACCCCTCTCAAACTTACAGATGAACTCCGTAACAGTCAGATCTCCCTGCCTCAGGCTCATGAATTCTATAGTCAGTGAAATATTTGGAGTAGAATACCTCCGTGAAGCGTGTCCAGCTCAGCGTAGCCAAGTTCAGGGCTACCGACGCTCTTTCCCACCATAAGCGAGCAAATCCTCCGAATAAGTAGGTGGCACATCGGACTCTATCTGCATCTTCTAGGTGCACGTGACTGCTAGCTGCTGTTAGGTCACGTCCAATGGTCTTAAGACGGCTGAGCCATGGACCTAAATAGGCTGCACGAGTGTTGGTTCAAAGAGCAAGGGGATGGACGCAAGGGCATGGTCATTTATGGCATGAAGGTGATGAGTTGAGTGGTTGCGGCTCCTAGGGTTGTTAGGTCCTTTCCAGAAGCTTACCAAGGGTTCGGTTAGGGTCCTGAGAGGGTGGGCGAGGGTCTAGACTGTTAGAGTAGGTGCACGTCTTGCCAAGTGTTGGCCGAGTGTTCACAATGAAACTCTATGTATAAACAGTCTATATTTTAATAATATTTGAAATTATTATTTTGGCACTTCTTTATCTGTATACCCATGTTAGTTGCATAGATAAAGCCCTTGAATTTACAAATAGTAGAAAGAATATGAGATACTCATATGATGAGTATCATGAAACTCATATTTGGAATACTGTATATTCTAAACAGTTCCTAGTCGATTCAGCCGCCGCTAAGAAGGATATAGGCCTCTCGAGTTCGAGACTAGTATCTGCGATGTGAGTACCATGTTTCATTGGTAGGGGACATTGTGATGTCCGAACATACAGATAGGTGCTCCTTGTAGAGTGCACTGAACAACCCTCCATAAAGGACTTTCCAAGTGGTTCTCACTTATCGAGTGGAAACGTCCTAGTTTATGGTTGTACACCATTAGTCCTTATGACCCGGGACAACATTGAGACTCTATATACTAGCATTGTACTTTGACTTCTTTATCGACTCATATGGGGTCATCAGGTGGCAAGGTTGGGTGATTTGGCGAAACATATAGGAGTCGATGCATTGTAGTCGGGGATTCACCGCTTACTTTCGGGTATGGATATCCTATGTGATCTCATGTGTATGTAGTTTGAAATCTCTTATCAGAGTATAGTGTTAATTTAGAAAGGGGTTTCTTAGATTACAATATCGATGCAACTACGACATGACACATAATATCGATTCATTGACAACTCTCGATATACCAATGGTTGTCGAAACGGTCGGGATATATGAGTTGAAGGGACCGTATTGTACGATAACCATAATTGAATGGTTCTTGCAGACACTATCATTTGATACCTAGGGAATCATGTAAGCGATGCTGCTAGGCATTTAACATGATTGGATGGGTACTATCAGACTTGAGTTCTGATGTTCTTATTATCAAGGAGTTGATAATTAAGAATGGAGCAATTGAGGGATGCTCGCATAAGGACATGTTTAGTCCGAATCACATGCAGATGTGAACCCACGGCTAGTTGTATCAATGAACCATTGAGGATCACACAAGTGCTAACTTTCTAGATCCCGTTGAGAAGTAAAATAGTTCAATGTGTTGAACGGCTTATAAAGGAGTTTATAAGCGTAAATAAAAATAGAAGTATGACTTCTGTAAGGAGAATGTAACTTTTAATTCAACGAAGTGTTCCTAAATTAAAAGTTGGCCAAACGAGTAATGTATTTGAAAATTGTGATTTTCATATACATTATTATGGACTAAATTAAATTAATTCAAGTGTTAAATTAATTAAACACTAGTGGACCTAGTAGAATCCAAATAATTAAATTAATTCAAGTGTTGGATTAATTAAATAACATTTGGGCCTTGTAGAGCCCAATTAGAAATAATTATTAAACTAGTGGGCTTGAGTAAAATCAAGTAAAGGTTAAATGGTCTCAAATGTGTTTGAGGCATTTAAATAAAACTCCATAGGCTTTATAATTGTTATAAACCCAATAGAAATGCATGCATGGGAGATGAAGAGTTGGGAGGCTACTTTTTCAACATCCAAGGCATGGCATGCACATGCTCACTTTTACTTTTTCATACACCAAGAAAAACACTCCACTCTCTCTCCTCCAAGGCACTTGGACGAAAATTCAAGTAGAATTCTCCTTAACTTTTGTTCTTCAATTGTTGAGGAATTCTTACACTTCTCAAAGAAAAATGCTCTAATTTTTCTAGTGCAAAATTAAAGTGGATTTAGCTTGTTGGTGGTGGACCTAATTTTCAAGTAATGATTCAAGATCAAGGGAAGCCTGTAGAGGGTCTTGCCTTAGAAGAGCTTAGTTGTTTGACAACTAAGTTAGAGCCATAATCAATCTTTCAAGATTTATAGGTATATTTCTTTAAAACACCCTATGTATGACATTTTGTGTTTTTCGTATTTGCTACACAATAAAGGATTAGGGTGCTCGGTTTTCTTGTTGAAAAACAATTTCTTAAAAACTTCTGTTGCGTATTAGAGCACCTTAATCGATCCCCTTTCAAGTGGTATCATGAGCTAAGAATACTATTTTGTGTAGCATATACATAATATTATATTTGAGGTCAATTTCTAACCGTACGAGACAAATTTTCGCATCAAATCGTGGCCGGTTTTGGGGACAACTTTGGGCAGCAAGTTGCTGCCCATTTTGGTCACCTCGGGCTGCCCGAGGGGCTGCCCATTTCGGGCAGCAAGGGCATGCCAAGGGGCTGCCCGAACAGCCCCTATGTTTTAATATAAAAAAAATTGGGCTTGTTGGCCGGAATCGGGCGACGGAGCTCCGGCGACGGCGATGACAACTATGGTTTCCAAGAGTGTTTTGGATTATCAAAGTGTCATGGCCCTTGATGTTGTTGGGCCATTAGATGGCTAACATATTTGTCAAATTTAAATGGGCCAAAATGTTTTTGGTGAAAAATGATATTTTGGGCCTTTAAGTTTAAATTTAAAAAAGTTGCAAATATTTTCTCATGAAATAAATACTTTAATTATTTATAGTAAATGGTGATTTACAAGAAATTCGGTTATAAATAAATTAATTAGAAAGTAGACAAAGGTGTTTGTATACTTTGTTAATTAATTTAGTTTATAATCGTGGCGGTTAGTGATTGGATCAAGATATATAATATTGGATCAATTAATTATAGTGATAATTAATTGATGGTGTATGATATGTGATATTTTGCATGAAAGATGATCAAAAACCCAAGCCCAATTTGCTAGATGTATGCTAGGATATTTTTGTTGAATGAGTGTAATAATTATCAAATTTCAAGTGGGTTTGGTTTATGGCCCGTTCCCACCCCATGAGATGTATCCCTATTTGCCATGGATATTTATTTGTAAATATTAGAATAGTGGAAGATCAAGACTGGAAGATGATGGCCTTGATGATTATGAAGATCGAAGACATGTAAATATGGAAGCATATGTAATAGTTGCATTTGCATCCCATGCAATTCCCTAGGATTGGACCTAGGTCCGTGTGTAGCTCACACGGGCCATTAGTTTTGGGACGATTGATCATCCTTGTTTTGTTTACTGTTTATAATATATGCATGATATGTTATAAATAATGATGTGCGTTATTATTATGATAATAACAAATTTGCATGAATCCGGCAAACATACGATTAAACATGGCGAGCTTTTAAATAAAATTAATGATGAGACCTTTCAAAATTAAAAACCCTCATTTTGAATAACATTCAAAATTAATATCAAGTCCGAAAAGGGGAATTATAAATTTGTTTATAATTTCCATGTCTTCCATCTACAATGGGTGCACGATGAATGCTACCCGTGCTCGGGGCTCGGCTCATATTATTGGGGGGGCCCTGGGTGCCGAAAAGCTGTGACATCCATTGATATGGTGATGTGAACTACGTGGAACTCCATGATTTCGGCTCATATTATTGGGGGAACTCATGGTGACCATCCATTAAGATTCAACATCGATGGGTAAGAATTGACACGTAAAGATGAACGACGTCATATTATTGGGTCCTAATCAAACGTGAGACAAAAGTTTACGTAGAGGGTTGCATGGAGATGCAATTGAAACTACCTTTTAGGAATTGTGATTGGTTGATATTATTTGGGATCATAATTCGCTAATTGGACCTTGCGTACCTACTGAGGAAAGGAGTTTCCCGTTTTCACTAGAGGGTAGTGAAAGATGTCAAAACAGGCGGAGTAAACATTTATAAAGTAAAAGTCCATACTTTATATCTTACTAAATATTTTAAAATTGTCATTAACATTTATCTGTTTATTTTCAATACCATTTGACAATGTCTTCGATTCGCAATCCGCTATCTGTAATACTCGAAAAACACGTATTAACCAGGCCTAATTACCTCAATTGGCTAAGAAATCTGAAAATCCTCTTGAATTCTGAAAGGACAGCATATACACTTACTGAGTCGCCACCTGTTGAGGCTCCGACTGACTGCACTCCTGAGGAATTGCAGACTTACAAGGAATGGTGTGACCATGACTTGAAAGCCAAGTGTTATATGTAGGATTCTATGAATGATGAGAAGTCACTTTATGTGGATTCTTCATCTCGTACGAAGATTGTTCCACATGGGAAGGAAAAGAAGTGTTCTTTCCAACGTTACAAGAAGAACACGTGCCCTTGAAGAGGCAATCTCCGAGTCCCGCTGTGGCAGCCATACCAGTGAAGGCTGACAAGACTGCTGATGTATGTCATCACTGCAAGAAGCCTGGACATTGGAGGCATAATTGTAGAGAATATCTTGCCCAGAAGTGTTCTGGAAACGATATGTTCTATATTGAAGTAAACATTTCAATTAACTCTACTTCTTGGGTATTAGATACCGGTTGTGGCTCACATCTCTGTAATGAGTTACAGGTGATTGGAAGAAGTAGGAGGCTTAGGGAAGGTGAGACCTTCTTGAGGATGGGCAATGGAGCAAGAGTTGCTGCCAAGGCCATAGGAGGTGTTTACTTGCTTTTGAACAAAGATTTTAAGTTAATTTTAAGAGATGTTTTGTTTGTACCTGAATTGATGAAAAACATTGTTTCCATTTCTATGCTAGATAAAGATGGATATTCTTGTTTATTTAGCAAAGGTGTTTGCAACATTTACAAGAATGAATGTTTAATTGGTATTGAAGAACTTGAAAACGATCTCTACAACTTAAAATTGAAAGATATTCCACTGAACAATGTCCAAGCAATAACAACAACAAACAAGCGAAAACAAGATACCAGTGTTTTTATAACCGGACCGTTAATCGAACCGGTCAAGCCTTAAAAAATGGTTCAACCGGTTCCACCCGGTCGAACCGGATCAATAAAATTAATATTTTATTTATTTTATATAATAAATAAAATAGTAAATTATTGATTATTTATGTTTTTATAGTTTTTACTTAATTTTTAAGATGAAAATTACAACAAATATCCAAATAAACATCACTTTTCAAATTCAAAAATCCAAATTACACCTAACATGTAACCAAATAGTGATGACCAAGTTTAAGTGCCCAAGAAAACATCAAGTTTAATTATACAAAAAAGTAGTCAACATCAAGACCGGCCGGTTTCCGGTTCCTAAAGACCAGCCGGTTTCCGGTTTTTCCGGTTTTCCGGGTTTTTATTTATCTCTGGACCGGTCTGGAGGCCGGTTCGCGGTTGAACCGGTCGGACCGGCCGGTCCGGTCCGGTTTGGAGAACATTGCAAGATACTCTAAATTCGGCACACTTATGGCATGCTCGATTAGGATATATTTCCCTAAGAAGGATGAACAAGCTAGTGGGAGTGGGCATGTTTGATATGTCTGATATTAATGCTCTCACGACTTGTGAATCCTGTCTGAAAGGAAGATGACCAAAATTCCCTTTAAGAGCCATGTGGAGCGAGCCAAAGGGTTATTGGATTTGATCCATACCGATGTGTGCGGTCCGCTTAGCATCACCACTAAGCATGGACATGCCTACTTCATCACCTTTACCGATGACTTTACGAGGTATAAGTATGTGTATTTGATGAATTACAAGTCTAAAGCCTTTGAAAGCTTCAAAGAATTCAGAAGTGAAGTAGAGAAACAGTTGGGACGAAGCATCAAGACACTTTGATCGGATCGAGGTGGTGAGTACTTGAGTGCCGAGTTCCAAGAGTATCTTATGGAGAATGGGATTCTCTCACAGTGGACTCCGCTTGCTACACCACAGTTGAATGGTGTTTCGGAGCGTCGTAACCGAACTTTGATGGACATGGTTCGGTCTATGATGGGGTTCACGGAGTTGCCTCCATCCTTTTGGGGATATGCGCTTCAGACTGCGGCACTGTTGTTGAACAATGTCTATTCAAAGGCAGTTGATAAGACACCATATGAGATATGGATGGGTAAGCCACCCAAATATTCTTATCTTAGAATATGGGGGTGCCCTGCTTATGTGAAGCAGGTAGTGGGAGATAAATTGGATAGTCGATCCATTTTATGTTACTTTGTGGGATATCCCAAGAATTCGGTTGGATACTACTTCTATCATCCCCAAGAAAAAAAAGTGTTTGTTTCTAGGAATGCAACCTTTTTGGAAAAGGAATTTCTATTGGATAGAAAAGGGGAGATGATAGAACTCGAAGAGGTTCAAGAGACACCCACAATTAAAGTACCCACGCCCGAAGAGGCAAGAGAGGAGATACAAGCTCCTAGAAGATCCGAGAGAGTCTCGAGACCACCTATGAGGTATGGTCTGCTTCTTGAAAAGGTCCTATGATGAGCCTAACCATGGATGTGATCCAAGGACCTTCAAGGAAGCATTATCTGATGCAGATTCATCCAAGTGGATTGAAGCAACGGAATCTGAGATGAATTCCATGCATTCGAACCAAGTGTAGAATCTCGTGGATCCACCTGAGAGAATTGTTCCCATAGGGTGTAAATAGATTTACAAGAGGAAATTTGGGGCGGATGGGAAGGTATTGACCTTCAAGACGCGGTTGGTAGCAAAAGGATATACTCAAAGACAAGGAGTTGACTTTGAGAAAACTTTTGCTCCAGTTGCGATGTTCAAGTCCATAAGGATATAGCTAGCCATAGTTGCATGGTATGACTATGAGATATGGCAGATGGATGTCAAGACGGCTTTTCTTAATGGGGATATTAAGGAAGAGATTTATATGTCTCAACATGAAGGGTTTACATTTGTCGGAAGTAAACATATGGTATGCAAACTTTAGAGATCTATTTATGGTCTAAAGCAGGAATCTAGGAGTTGGAACCTTAGATTCGAACGTACAATCCAAGAGTTTGGTTTTACTAATAACCCTGAGGAACCCTGCGTGTATAAGAAGGTCAGTGGGAGTGCTGTGACATTCCTGGTGCTTTATGTTGATGGCATTCTACTCATTAAGAATGATGTAAGAATGTTGCAATCAACTAAGATATGGTTAGCGAGTAAGTTCTCGATGCAAGACTTGGGTGAAGCATTTTTTGTATTGGGAATACAGATCTATAGAGATAGATCAAGAAGATTGCTAGGTCTCACCCAGTCCACATACATTTATACCATCATGAAGAGGTGCTCGATGGATGAGTCCAAGAGAGGACATCTACCAATGTGTCATGGCGTGTCCTATCCAAGTCTATGTCTTCCAAGACCGATGCAGAGATAGCGGCGATGACACGCATTCCGTATGCATCTGCAATTAATAGCATCATGTATGGGATGATAAATACACGTCCTGACGTGTCTTTTGCACTAAGTATAGTGAGTAGATATCAATTGAACCCCGGTCTTCCACATTGGAAAGCTGTGAAAGACATCCTCAAGTATTTGAGAAGGACTAATAATTTGTTCTTGGTCTATGGGGGTGGAGAACTGAAATTGGAAGGCTATACCGACTCTAGCTTCCAAAGCGATATCGATGACTCGAAGTCAGCCTCTTGGTTCGTATTCACGCTCAATGGTGCTGCTCTCTCTTGGAAGAGTTCCAAGCAAGACAGTACAGCGGATTCCACCACTGAGGTCAAATACATTGCTGCATCGGATGCAGAAAAGGAGGCTGTTTGGATAAGGAATTTCGTCCAAGAGTTGGGCGTCATTCCTAATGAAGTTTCTCCTGTCCCGGTGTTTTGTGAAAACACGGGAGCTATAGCTCAAGCAAAGGAGCCAAGGTCTCATCTGAAGTCCAAACATGTATTGAGAAAGTACCACATCGTCTGAGAGATTGTGGAAAGAGGAGATGTCTCAATTGAAAAAGTCGGCTCCGCAGATAATGTTGCTGATCAACTAACTATGGCTTTACCTGGACCATTATTCCAGAAGCATCGTGAATTGATGGATTTGAAGCATATGGATAGTTGGCTCTAGTGCAAGTGGGAGATTGTTAGAGTAGGTGCACGTCGAGCCAAGTGTTGGCCGAGTGTTCACAATGAAACTCTATGTATAAACAATCATTATTTTAATAATATTTGAAATTATTATTTTGGCACTTCTTTATCTGTATACCCATGCTAGTTGCATAGATAAAGCCCTTGAATATATGAGATGCTCATATGATGAGTATCATGAAACTCATATTTGGAATACTGTATATTCTAAAAAGTTCCTAGTCGATTCAGCCGCCGCTAAGAAGGATATAGGCCGCTCGAGTTCGAGACTAGTACCTGCGATGTGAGTACCATGTTTCATTGGTAGGGGACATTGTGATGTCCGTACATGCAGATAGGTGCTCCTTGTAGAGTGCAATGAACAACCCTCCATAATGGACTTTCCAAGTGGTTCTCACTTATCGAGTGGAAACGTCCTAGTTTATGGTTGTACACCATTAGTCCTTATGACCCGGGACAACATTGAGACTCTATGTGCTAGCATTACACTTTGACTTGTTTACCGAGTCTCATGGGGTTATCAGGTGGCAAGGTTGGGTGATTTGTCGAAACATATATGAGTCGATGCATTGTAGTCGGGGATTCCCCGCTTACCTTCGTGTATGGATATCCTATGTGATCTCATGTGTATGTAGTTTGAAATCTCTAATCAGAGTATGGTGGTAATTAAGAAAGGGGTTTCTTAGATTACACTATCGATGCAACTACGACATGACACATAATATCGATTCATTGACAACTCTCGATATACCAATGGTTGTCGAATCGGTCGGGATATATGAGTTGAAGGGACCGTATTGTACGATAACCATAATTGAATGGTTCTTGCAGACACTATCATTTGATACCTAGGGAATCATGTAAGCGATGCTGCTAGGCGTTTAACATGATTGGATGGGTACTATCAGACTTGAGTTCTGACGTTCTTATTATCAAGGAGTTGATAATTAAGAATGGAGCAATTGGGGTATGCTCGCATAAGGACATGTTTAGTCCGAATCACATGCAGATGTGAACCCACAGCTAGTTGTATCAATGAACCATTGAGGGTCACACATGTGCTAAATTTCTAGATCCCGTTGAGAAGTAAAATAGTTCAATGTGTTGAACGACTTACAAAGGAGTTTATAAGCATAAATAAAAATAGAAGTATGACTTCTGTAAGGAGAATGTAACTTTTAATTCGAAGAAGTGTTCCTAAATTAAAAGTTGGCCAAACGAGTAATGTATTTGAAAATTGTGATTTTCATATACATTATTATGGACTAAATTAAATTAATTCAAGTGTTGAATAAATTAAACACTAGTGGACCTAGTAGAATCCAAATAAATAAATTAATTCAAGTGTTGGATTAAATAAATAACATTTGGGCCTTGTAAAGCCCAATTAGAAATAATTATTAAACTAGTGGGCTTGAGTAAAATCAAGTAAAGGTTAAATGGTCTCAAATGTGTTTGAGGCATTTAAATAAAAGTCCATGGGCTTTATAATTGTTATAAACCCAAATAGAAATACATGCATGGGAGATGAAGAGTTGGGAGGCTACTTTTTCAACATCCAAGGCATGGAATGCACATGCTCACTTTTACTTTTTCATACACCAAGAAAAACACTCCACTCTCTCTCCTCCAAGGCACTTGGATGAAAATTCAAGTAGAATTCTCCTGAACTTTTGTGTTTCAATTGTTGAGGAATTCTTACACTTTTCAAAGAAAAATGCTCTAATTTTTCTAATGCAAAATTTGAGTGGATTTAGCTTGTTGGTGGTGGACCTAATTTTGAAGGAATGATTCAAGAACAAGGGAAGCTTGTAGAGGGTCTTGCCTTAGAAGAGCTTAGATGTTTGACAAACATTTTGTGTTTTTCGTATTTGCTACACATTATAGGATTAGGGTTCTTGGTTTTCTTGTTGAAAAACCATTTCTTAAAAACTTCCGTTGCGCATTAGAGCACCTTAATCGATCCCCTTTCATAGACATGTGGCTAAGGGGCTGGAGTCGAGGTTAGCTTAGGATCGAACCAAGTAGGGGCTAGGGTTTGTGTAGAAATTTTCATTAGCGTGCTAGGCTTTATCGAGGATCTTAATTGGCTTGATTTGGGTTTCATATTGTTTATTTAGGTGTTATTAAGCTTTTATTCAAGTTTGGTTAATTTTGGTTAAGTTTCGAGTTAATACGAATCAAAACCGTGATATACGTATAAGCTTTAAAAACGATTTGGGAAGTTAGTCGAGGAGAATAGGTTTACGTCTAAGAAATATTTATGAGAGTGTTTTAAGATTATATGTTAAGTTTGGAATGATTTGGGGGGTCGTTTCGAGGTATAAGGAAAAATAGAAAAGTTATGTTGTTAGAGGTAAAACGGTCATTTTACACCTGAAAAATGTTAGACGTCTTGGTAGTACTCTGAATGCTTTAAATAATGTTAAAATGTTTATACTAAATGTTTTTGAAATTTTATGATGAAATGTTAACGTTAAAAGACTTGTTGCATGCTTGGTTTAAAAGAAAAATTATATATATATACATATATATAAATATATATATATATGTGTATGAATTTTATGAGTGATGAAAATATGAAACGTTGGAGGAGGTGAAATGATTGAAAGGTGATCGGTTACGGTGCCCGGATGTGGAACAAAAGTTTCAAAACAAAATATTTTACAAAAAAAACCGAGCACCCCAACATATTGTGTGTAGCAAATACCATAAAACACAAAAATGACATTCGTAGTGTCTTTAGAAATGTACCTATAAATCACAAAGATTGATTATTGTCTCCAAATAAGTTTTAGACAATTTAGCTCTTGAAGGTAGACAATCTACAAGCTTCCCTTAAGCACTCTTTGCTCAAAGTCATCTTTCCTTCAAATTAGGTCCACTGCTAAAAAGGTTGATCCACTCTAATTTTGTACTAGAAAAAGTAGAGCATTTTTCTATATGAAGTGTATGCTTTCCTCAACAATTGAAGAAACAAAATTTTAAGAAAATGAATAGAGTGGGAAGAAAGAGGGAGCCTTTTCTTGGTTGTGTAAAAAGTGTTTTTTATTCCAAAGCCGTGCTAGTATATAGGGATAAGTGTAAAAAGTAATAATGGAAATGGAGCAATTGAGGTATGCTCATATAGGGACATGTTTAGTCCCGAATCACATGGAGATGTGAACCCACAGCTAGTTGTATCAATGAACTATTTAGAGCCATACGAGTTCTAACTTTCTAGATCCCGTTTAGAATTTAAAATAGTGCAATGTGTTGAACGGCTTATAAAGGAGTTTATAAGCGTAAAGAAAAATAGAAGTATGACTTCTATAAGGAGAATGTAACTTTTAATTTATAGAAGTGTTCCTAAATTAAAAGTTGGCCAAATAAATAATGTATTTGAAAATTGTGATTTTCATAAACATTTTTATGGACTAAATTAAATTAATTCAAGTGTTGAATTAATTAAACACTAGTGGAACAAGTAGAGTCCAAATAATTAAATTAATTCAAGTTGAATTAATCAAACAACATTGGGCCTTGTAGAGCCCAACTAGAAATAATTATTAAACTAGTGGGCTTGAGTAAAATAAAGTAAAGTTTAAATGGTTTCAAATGGGTTTGAGACATTTAAATAAAAGTTCATGGGCCTTGTAATTGTTAAAAGCCCAAGTAGAAAGCATGCAAGGGAGGTGAAGGGTTGGAAGCTACTTTTTCAATACACAAGGCATGGCGTGAACATGCTCACTAAAACTTTTTCACAACCAAGAAAAACACTCTTCCCTCTCTCCTACACATACTTTGGCCGAAATTTTGGTTGAAAATTCTCGTCCATTTTGATTCTTCAATTGTTGAAGATTGCACTCTCTTCTCAAAGAAAAATCCTCTAATTTTTCTAGTGCAAAATTAGAGGAGATCTTCCTTGTTGGTGGTGGGCTTAATTTTTGAGCAAGGTGTGCTTTTGGAAGATTGAATATTAGTTTGCCATTGAAGAGCTTAGTTGTTTGACAACTAAGTTGGAGCAATCATCAATCTTTTAATATTGATAGGTATATCTCTTAAACACACTATGAATGTCATTTTGTGTTTTATTGTATTTGCTACACACTATAGTGTTTAGGATGCTCGGTTCTTGTATGAAAATATTTTTTAAACTTCCGTTGCGCATTCGGGCACCTTAAACGATCCCCTTTCAGAATCGACTAGGAACTGTTTAGAATATACAGTATTCCATGTATGAGTTTTATGATACTCATCATATGAGCATCTCATATTCTTTCTGTATATTCAAGGACTTTATCTATGCAACAAGCATGGGTATACAGATAAAGATGTGTCAAAACAATAATTTCAAATATTATTAAAATAAATATTTCTTATACATAAAGTTTCAATGTGAACCCTCGGCCAACACTTGGCTCGATGGACACCTACTCGAACAGTGATTGTGAATAATACGATGATATGATTGGAGATAATGTGATGGAAAAGGCCCCAGAGGAAGCCCGCCAATCATATTTCCATCGACATGATATGATGATATGTTGATATCTAAGGTCAAAGCTCAGTTGATGGTTGAGAGTGTCGTTGATGTCCCCGTCGTCTAGTACTGTGATTATACGTAGAGGGATCCATCGACATTTAACCGGTACGTAAGTCACAATTAACGATATGAATTCAATAAAAAGGATATGAATTCAATAAAAAGGAAACTTATACGTATATAATGAAATGGAAAATGTTTATGTTTATGCTACAACCCGAGGACCAATGCTAGGTTTTCCGCACTTACGACTTACGTTTATGACTTATGTTTAAGACTTATGCTAAATGATTTGAGTTATTTTTTAGTTTTTATGACTTATGATGATTTTGAGAGGTTTTGGATAGAATATTAGAGTTAAGTTATTGTGAAAATGTTAAAGATAGGTTTGGTCGACGAATTACGATTTTATTTTTTGAAATAACTTTCTTTGGATTTTTAAATAATAGTCGGTTTATTTATTTTTAAATTGTGAAAAAGTATTTTAAAATATAATTAAATATATGTGTATGGATTTGGCCGAATAGATGCAAAAAATATATTTTTATTACTTTTTAAGAAAAATGAGTAGTGGACGTTTCAAATTAAGTCTCTCGATCGGACCTTATTCTGTCAATCCTAACTGATTTTTAATTTAAGTCTTTTTACAAGTTTAATAAGTTGTGCTGTAGTTTGGTCTTTTGATTTGAGAAAAATAACCCAAGTAAATCTTGAAAAACTATCGACAATCACTATGGTGTATTTCATTCCCCCTAAACTCATGACTGGTATAGGACCAAACAGATCCATATGAATCGGTTCTAAACATCTGGAGGAAAATTTACTTCCCTTGGTTTTAAAAGAAGATCATACTTGTTTACCAAACTGACATGCTGAACATATTTTATCTTTTGAAAATGCAATCTTAGGCAGACCAGTTACAAGATCATGACTACTCAGATGAGCGATGGATTTGAAATTCAAGTGGTTAAAACTTTTATATCATAACTAGTTCTTGGATGAATTAGAAGCTACAAAACAAACTGGTTCATTAGGTTGATCAGTCCAGCTTACTTTGTATGTATTACCACACTGATTTCCTATCATGATGATATTATCTATTGAGTTCTTAACTGGAAAGTGTGCTTGTTGAACTGAACTGAAAAATTATTATCACAAAATTGACTGATTCTAATCAGATTATATTTTAAATTTTCAACAAGTAGAACATCATTAATACTACCATGGATGATCTTACCCTTACCCATGGTTCTACCTTTTGAGTCATCTCCAAAACCTATTTTTGGACCATAATATTTGACTAGTTGAGATAACAAATTAGCATCCTCTGTCATGTGTCTTGCGCATCCGCTGTCCAGGTACTAGATTGGATCGTTAGTTGATGTACCTATCACATGCAGTCACACACTATAAATAATTTCGGTACCCACATCTATATGGGTCCTAAACTGATTAGTCTTTTAGGAACTCAGACTTGGACCAGTATAACTGACTTTCCAGTTGTTGTGTTCCAGATAGTTTTTCTCAGTTTGTGTGTGCTTGATGTGTTGTGTGTAAGGCTGCAAACGAACCGAACATGTTCGCGAGTTTTTCGAGCCGGCTCGATAAATATTCGATTCGTATTCGAACTTATCGAATTTGAGCCGAACTCGAACACGTTCGAACTTTTTTTCGAGCCGAACTCGAGCCCAAATTATTTTGTTCGATAGTTCGCGAGCCTTAATATTTTATTAATATAATATAATTATATATATATATACATTTCGAATATTTCGAGCATTTCGAGCTTTCAAACCTTAATATCCGAGCAATAATTCGAATAGTTCACGAATATATTCGAATATTTCGAGCCGAACTCGAACTTCATTTAGAGCCGAGCTCGAGCCCAAATATTTGAAATTATCGAACTTCAAATCGAGCTCGAACTCGAATATACCTATTTCGAGCCGAATTCGAGCCTGACTTTTTTACTATTATTCGGCTCGATTCGGTTCGTTTGCACCCCTAGTTGTGTGCATATGAGATAATATGCGTTTTAGCTGTGTTCACCTGGTTGTTCATCCGATATCTTTTTTGAACAGGCTTACTATTATAATGAACATTCCTAGTGTTCTTATTTTCATAGCTGAATCGTTTAGGTGACCAGCTTCCTGAATCATTTGAACTCGAATGACTATATCTGATTCCATACCTCTTAGCCTTGTTTTTATTGTCAATCTTTTGTTCAACTGGTTTACTTGGCTCTGATTGTTCATGTACCATAACTAATTTTATAAAGTGAATATACTTCACTTTGCACATGTTTGGTTCTGGCTTGGTACCACTGATTGAAGATTCATCTTGGCTATTAAAGCCTAAACCAGTTTTGTCAGTAATTGATTTTTTAAATCTTGTAGTTCAGTCAATCTGGCTGATGACTTATTTCAAGCTTGAAATCTTGCAGTTCAGTCATTGTGACTGATTACTTATTCCAAGCTTGAATCAAATCAGTTTGTCTTGAATTTTGAAGTTTCAGCTGCTGAATCGCAGATTGGCTCTCACCCATTTCAACTTTCAACTCTGCAATCTCCTTTTTTAGACTCAAGAGTTCAACTGATTCATTAGTTTCAGTTTTGTTGTTTTGAGGACCGGTTTGCTTTGCTTTGGCCTTCTCAAATGAGATAGCAATATTGTGATACTCATTAACCATGTCATGTAATGTGAAAATGAGTTCTTCTCATGTAAAGTCGGTTGAACTACAATAAAATACCTTCTTACTACTTGATATCAGTTCTGTATCATCAGCCATTAGGCACTTTACTTCTTCTTCATCGCTAGAGCTGCTCGATCTCTCAGATTCTGATTCATCACTATCAGTTTATGCATATTTGGACTTTCTTTCTTCAGCTAATAGGACTTCATGCTTCTTTTTGAATAATCTCTTATCATCCTTAGCGCTACTTCTTTTCTCAAATGACTTCTTTCCTTTCTCTGCTGAACGTCGACTATTCTTCTTTGGCTTAGGACAGTCAACAATGAAATTTCCAGTCTTGCCGCAATTGTAACAAGAATTTGGTTCCTCCATGGAGATATTCTTATGGGTGTGTCTTTGGAAGGATCACTGGTTCTTTCTCATAAATATTCCAAATTTCTTTATGAACAATGACATGGCATCATTGCTCAAGTGCTCTACATATTTTTCAGCTGAACCAGTTGGTTCAAGTTTTAAGGCGCTGAGAGAAGTTGTAACTGGTGGAGTTGATGGTTCTCCCTCTTTCGTCTATAGTTCGAACTCGTAAGCTTTGAGATCAGTAAATAAATCATGTAGTTCCACTTTTTCTAGGTCTTTGGATTCTCGTATTGCCATTGTCTTAACGGACCATTCTTTGGGAAGACCACGAACAACCTTCAAAGTAATTTCCTTATTTGAATACAATTTTCCCAGTACATTCAGTTCTTTGATAATGATTCCAACTCGTTCATCAAACTCATTCATTGATTCTCAAGTATTTATCTTGTTATTATCAAACTTTTGTACTATAACTGAGAGTTTGTTTTCCTTTGTTTCCTTTGATAATTTTGCACATCTTGATTTTGCTGAATGTAATTTTGTCCAGTGTTTTATATAGAATATCATTTGCCACATTGTCCAAGTTTTCTTTCCTCTTGTCTTCAGTTGTCCATTCTTCTCGTGGTTTTTCAATGTGGTGAGGTGCTCCATCAGTTATAGCAATATTTGTGTTATCTTTCATGATCTTCATAGGTCCGTCAGTTATAACATAACACATATTATCATCTTGTGCAACTAAGTGATTCTGAATTCTGAATTTTCAGTCAGCAAATTCTTCTCTTGAGAACATAGAGATTTTGTTGAATGAAGACATGATGATCAGTGTGTAGACAGAATATATCAGAAAGTATTCAGAGACAAGATTGAAACCTCTCTGATACCACTTGTTAGGATCGGTTTGATGGGTCTAACGGTTTAGAAGGAGTTTGAATAAACATTTTAAGATTTTTGGCTCTTTTTTGAGATAGTGAATCAGTTTAGTGATAAACTGAATTCAAGAATCTTGTTGTCAATATCAGTCAGTTAACTAGTTTAAGTACAAAAATAAACTCACTGATAGATTGAATACTTAGAGAATAATTGAAATGGTGAACACAAAGATTTATGGATGTTCGGAGACTTCAAATGCTCCTACGTCACCCCTTCTATCACAAGGATATGTTTTCACTAAAAGACACAGAAACTGTAATAACCCACTTCAATTTGAACTTGAACATTGCCAAATAGAAACTATTAGTGTCTTACAACTTATCATTACACGACTGATTTTCTTTTATAGCACAACTGATCTAAGAAGATCGAATATACCAATGTAATGCCCTAGTAATTTTTTCTCAAATGATAGCCTGAATGCTATGAATATATCAATGAAGTGTTACCTTTTATATATGAATATCGCAAATAATCGTGTATAAATAGTCTTTCAAATGTTCTCAAATCAGTAAATGTACAACATCTTCTTACTGAACTTCTGAACTATTTAAAAGCTTTGATTCCAACGGTAACATTAAATGCATTAATATATACTTATCCTTGATTTTTCCTTTCTGAATGTGTCAACATTCTTATGATAATAGTACGATGTTGCAGTCTGCTAATGCGGCGCTCCTTGTATTAGTTGCAGTCTGCTGCATACTCTCTGTCGGTTGATAGCTGAACTAAATGATGATGTGTCAAACTGATTACCAGTTCGACTATTTGACTGATCAGTGGAACTGACTCTATGAATGATCAGTTAAGCTGACTTAAGGCGTCCTGTTCAGTTCTAACTTATAGTTCAGTTGACTTTATATATACATTAAACTTTGTTTACTGAGTTTGGATCCGATCTTTTAACTCATTAATCTTCAGTTATGATGACCTCAGTTTAAACAACTCCATATTGAATAGCTTCAGTTTAGCTAATCAGTTATGAAAAATTCGATACTCTATTTGTCAAACTTCGAAACCTTTAATTCTAACATCGTGAAACTTAAAAGTTACTTTGTAATGTTTGAAAAATATTATTGTATATTGATATCATAAATATTTCATTGTGCAATATTAATTTTTTGAAATTGAATTGCTAAATAATTTTTTATTTTGTGGAGTAATTACTAGTTAAGACATTTAGAATCTTAAATTTAAATATTTTAGACCATGAAACATAATCATGTATTTAGACGGTGTTTTGTTATTATATGTTTCTATTAACATATTATTATTATTATTATTTTGTGTTTTGAAATAACTATTTTGTTAAAGAATAAAAAAATAATGTTGCATAGTAAAAAATAAAGTGGGTTGGTTTATATTAAAGGTTTATAATTTTAAGGTTAGTTCGGTTACGGGGTTGAGAAATATTTTTAATGTCTTGCCTCAATACAACCCAAACTTACTCAAATTGACAACTCTTACGTTTTGAATTATCTTCACGGGCAACACTCCTCCCTGGATCATTGGAATGCTAAATAGGCCGGAATACGACTCAACCTCAAGTCTTTTTCAAGCGCCAATGAGATTTTGTTAACAGATCCGCCCATCAAATCAATACACAAACCGTACGTAATTTATATGCCCTCACATATATCGTGCATCATAAAAGATTTCCACGTGGAAATTCCAATGAGGCGTTGATACCCTTGTAAGAGCAGGGTCATGGATGACCCGGAATATCAAATGGATTCCCAAATCCGAGTAAGTCTGCAGGTGGATTCTTCTGGAGCCGGGCAGGTGCAAGCCCATGCTCGACTCTCCGGGCAGTCATAGGCCCGGGCTCTTGTATAAATCTCCAGGGAGGCATTTTACCCGGCCACCTCGATATGAGCACCGCACTCGAGTATACTAGCAGAATAGGATGTGGGCGACTGTCCCATCTCTGACACCGTGCCGATGAGTTGACATGTCAGAATATAGGGTGTGCTCAGCCGTCCTACTATAATTAGTAGCTAGGTAGCACGGAGAACGAGGTCATCATTACTTTTTCTACTATAAATATCAGGTTCTCTCTTTACATTCATTCATTCATTCACACCAATATCACAGCCATCACTTGGCTACATTGGTTTTCTTGCTTGAGTACCCTGCTGACTTAAGCATCGGAGTGGTCACGCCGGACACCCCTCCGGCGCCCATTCACGAGTTCCTTTCATTGTGTGCAGGTTACAGCTGAAGCCATATTACGGAGATATATCTCATTGCTCTTATTCCCATCATTATATTGATAGCAGATCCGGTGGAGCTCCCGACCCGGCTCGTCCATTTCACCCGGATCGCATCATTGGCGCCGTCTGTGGGAACTTGAGCTCAAGACGTAGATATGGTTTCCATTCGAAGCAAGTCCGACCTTGCTCAGCACCACAGTAAGCCCAACTCTGCTTGGCAAACATAGAAGTCCGACCAGCTCGGCATTCAGATCTTATATGTGAATTTTATATGAGCTCGAAGCTCAGCAGCTATTCTGGATTGGCGTGGAAGAGCATTTGCAATGCACTCAGTAGCATACAGCTATGAGAAGCAGATTATCTTAAGTCCGGGAGATACGAGGCCCCGGCACATTCTCTTAAGTCCGGGAGATACGAGGCCCCGGCATATTCTCTTAAGTCTCGGAGGTACGAAGGCCAGGGCTCCGCACCCTGGTTATCTATTAAGTCCAGGGATCCGTACCCTGGCTCGGGGCTCCGTACCCCGACCATCCATGAAGGCCCAGGCTCCGCGCCTTGGTTATTTATAAGCCCAGGGTTCTCAAACCTGGCTCGGGGCTTCGTACCTCGACCATTGATGAAGGCCAGGGCTCCGCACCCTGGTTATCTATTAAGTCCAGGGCACTACACCCTGGCTCGGGGCTCCGTACCCCGACCATTCATGAAGGCCCAGGCTCCGCGCCTTGGTATTTATAAGCCCAGGGTTCTCAAACCTGGCTCGGGGCTTCGTACATCGACCATTGATGAAGGCCAGGGCTCCGCACCCTGGTTATCTATTAAGTCCAGGGCACTACACCCTGGCTCGGGGCTCCGCACCTCGACCATTCCAAGTCCCGGGACCTGCTCCCCGGCCCAAGGCTCCGCACCTTGGTTATTGATAAGCCCAGGGCACTACACCCTGGCTCGGGGCTCCGCACCTCGACTATTCCAAGTCCCGGGACCTGCTCCCCGGCCCAAGGCTCCGCACCTTGGTTATTGATAAGCCCAGGGCACTACACCCTGGCTCGGGGCTCCGCACCTCGACCATTCCAAGTCCCGGGACCTGCTCCCCGGCTCAAGGCTCCGCACCTTGGTTATTGATAAGCCCAGGGCACTACACCCTGGCTCGGGGCTCCGCACCTCGACCATTCCAAGTCCCGGGACCTGCTCCCCGGCCCAAGGCTCCGCACCTTGGTTATTGATAAGCCCAGGGCACTACACCCTGGCTCGGGGCTCCGCACCTCGACCATTCCAAGTCCCGGGACCTGCTCCCCGGCCCAAGGCTCCGCACCTTGGTTATTGATAAGCCCAGGGCACTACACCCTGGCTCGGGGCTCCGTACCCCGACCATTGATGAAGGCCAGGGCTCCGCACCCTGGTTATCTATTAAGTCCAGGGATCCGTACCCTGGCTCGGGGCTCCGTACCTCGACCATTTATGAAGGCCAGGGCACCACACCTTGGTTATCTATTAAGTCCAGGGATCCGTACCCTGGCTCGGGGCTCCGTACCTCGACCATTGATGAAGGCCAGGGCTCCGCACCCTGGTTATCTATTAAGTCCAGGGATCCGTACCCTGGCTCGAGGCTCCGTACCTCGACCATTTATGAAGGCCAGGGCTCCGCACCCTGGTTATCTATTAAGTCCAGGGATCCGTACCCTGGCTCGGGGCTCCGTACCTCGACCATTGATGAAGGCCAGGGCTCCGCACCCTGGTTATCTATTAAGTCCAGGGATCCGTACCCTGGCTCGAGGCTCCGTACCTCGACCATTTATGAAGGCCAGGGCTCCGCACCCTGGTTATCTATTAAGTCCAGGGATCCGTACCCTGGCTCGGGGCTCCGTACCTCGACCATTTATGAAGGCCAGGGCACCACACCCTGGTTATCTATTAAGTCCAGGGATCCGTACCCTGGCTCGAGGCTCCGTACCTCGACCATTTATGAAGGCCAGGGCTCCGCACCCTGGTTATCTATTAAGTCCAGGGATCCGTACCCTGGCTCGGGGCTCCGTACCCCGACCATTTATGAAGGCCAGGGCTCCGCACCCTGGTTATCTATTAAGTCCAGGGATCCGTACCCTGGCTCGGGGCTCCGTACCTCGACCATTGATGAAGGCCAGGGCTCCGCACCCTGGTTATCTATTAAGTCCAGGGATCCGTACCCTGGCTCGAGGCTCCGTACCTCGACCATTTATGAAGGCCAGGGCTCCGCACCCTGGTTATCTATTAAGTCCAGGGATCCGTACCCTGGCTCGGGGCTCCGTACCTCGACCATTTATGAAGGCCAGGGCACCACACCCTGGTTATCTATTAAGTCCAGGGATCCGTACCCTGGCTCGAGGCTCCGTACCTCGACCATTTATGAAGGCCAGGGTTCCGCACCCTGGTTATCTATTAAGTCCAGGGATCCGTACCCTGGCTCGGGGCTCCGCACCTCGACCATTCCAAGTCCCGGGACCTGCTCCCCGGCCCAAGGCTCCGCACCTTGGTTATTGATAAGCCCAGGGCACTACACCCTGGCTCGGGGCTCCGCACCTCGACCATTCCAAGTCCCGGGACCTGCTCCCCGGCCCAAGGCTCCGCACCTTGGTTATTGATAAGCCCAGGGCACTACACCCTGGCTCGGGGCTCCGCACCTCGACCATTCCAAGTCCCGGGACCTGCTCCCCGGCCCAAGGCTCCGTACCTCGACCATTTATGAAGGCCAGGGCACCACACCCTGGTTATCTATTAAGTCCAGGGATCCGTACCCTGGCTCGAGGCTCCGTACCTCGACCATTTATGAAGGCCAGGGCTCCGCACCCTGGTTATCTATTAAGTCCAGGGATCCGTACCCTGGCTCGGGGCTCCGCACCTCGACCATTCCAAGTCCCGGGACCTGCTCCCCGGCCCAAGGCTCCGCACCTTGGTTATTGATAAGCCCAGGGCACTACACCCTGGCTCGGGGCTCCGCACCTCGACCATTCCAAGTCCCGGGACCTGCTCCCCGGCCCAAGGCTCCGCACCTTGGTTATTGATAAGCCCAGGGCACTACACCCTGGCTCGGGGCTCCGTACCCCGACCATTGATGAAGGCCAGGGCTCCGCACCCTGGTTATCTATTAAGTCCAGGGATCCGTACCCTGGCTCGGGGCTCCGTACCTCGACCATTTATGAAGGCCAGGGCACCACACCTTGGTTATCTATTAAGTCCAGGGATCCGTACCCTGGCTCGGGGCTCCGTACCTCGACCATTGATGAAGGCCAGGGCTCCGCACCCTGGTTATCTATTAAGTCCAGGGATCCGTACCCTGGCTCGAGGCTCCGTACCTCGACCATTTATGAAGGCCAGGGCTCCGCACCCTGGTTATCTATTAAGTCCAGGGATCCGTACCCTGGCTCGGGGCTCCGTACCTCGACCATTGATGAAGGCCAGGGCTCCGCACCCTGGTTATCTATTAAGTCAAGGGATCCGTACCCTGGCTCGAGGCTCCGTACCTCGACCATTTATGAAGGCCAGGGCTCCGCACCCTGGTTATCTATTAAGTCCAGGGATCCGTACCCTGGCTCGGGGCTCCGTACCTCGACCATTTATGAAGGCCAGGGCACCACACCCTGGTTATCTATTAAGTCCAGGGATCCGTACCCTGGCTCGAGGCTCCGTACCTCGACCATTTATGAAGGCCAGGGCTCCGCAGCCTGGTTATCTATTAAGTCCAGGGATCCGTACCCTGGCTCGGGGCTCCGCACCTTGACCATTCCAAGTCCCGGGACCTGCTCCCCGGCCCAAGGCTCCGCACCTTGGTTATTGATAAGCCCAGGGCACTACACCCTGGCTCGGGGCTCCGCACCTCGACCATTCCAAGTCCCGGGACCTGCTCCCTGGCCCAAGGCTCCGCACCTTGGTTATTGATAAGCCCAGGGCACTACACCCTGGCTCGGGGCTCCGCACCTCGACCATTCCAAGTCCCGGGACCTGCTCCCCGGCCCAAGGCTCCGTACCTCGACCATTTATGAAGGCCAGGGCACCACACCCTGGTTATCTATTAAGTCCAGGGATCCGTACCCTGGCTCGAGGCTCCGTACCTCGACCATTTATGAAGGCCAGGGCTCCGCACCCTGGTTATCTATTAAGTCCAGGGATCCGTACCCTGGCTCGGGGCTCCGCACCTCGACCATTCCAAGTCCCGGGACCTGCTCCCCGGCCCAAGGCTCCGCACCTTGGTTATTGATAAGCCCAGGGCACTACACCCTGGCTCGGGGCTCCGCACCTCGACCATTCCAAGTCCCGGGACCTGCTCCCCGGCCCAAGGCTCCGCACCTTGGTTATTGATAAGCCCAGGGCACTACACCCTGGCTCGGGGCTCCGCACCTCGACCATTCCAAGTCCCGGGACCTGCTCCCCGGCCCAAGGCTCCGCACCTTGGTTATTGATAAGCCCAGGGCACTACACCCTGGCTCGGGGCTCCGCACCTCGACCATTCCAAGTCCCGGGACCTGCTCCCCGGCCCAAGGCTCCGCACCTTGGTTATTGATAAGCCCAGGGCACTACACCCTGGCTCGGGGCTCCGCACCTCGACCATTCCAAGTCCCGGGACCTGCTCCCCGGCCCAAGGCTCCGCACCTTGGTTATTGATAAGCCCAGGGCACTACACCCTGGCTCGGGGCTCTGCACCTCGACCATTCCAAGTCCCGGGACCTGCTCCCCGGCCCAAGGCTCCGCACCTTGGTTATTCAGTAAGTCCGAGAGACAAAAGGCCCCGGCATCTTATCTCAAGTCCATGAGACACGAGACTCCGGCATTTCATCTCATTTCTGGGAGACATGAAGCCCCCGATGCTTTTATAGAACAAAATCGATTGTCTCTTTGGGAATCCAAGCATGACTGATCGGGACAGCGAGTATGACTCTAGCCCGACTATTTAAGGGATGTGTGATGATACCCTTGTAAGAGCCGGGTCATGGATGACCCGGAATATCAAATGGATTCCCAAATCCGAGTAAGTCTGCAGGTGGATTCTTCTGGAGCCGGGCAGGTGCAAGCCCATGCTCGACTCTCCGGGCAGTCATAGGCCCGGGCTCTTGTATAAATCTCCAGGGAGGCATTTTACCCGGCCACCTCGATATGAGCACCGCACTCGAGTATACTAGCAGAATAGGATGTGGGCGACTGTCCCATCTCTGACACCGTGCCGATGAGTTGACATGTCAGAATATAGGGTGTGCTCAGCCGTCCTACTATAATTAGTAGCTAGGTAGCACGGAGAACGAGGTCATCATTACTTTTTCTACTATAAATATCAGGTTCTCTCTTTACATTCATTCATTCATTCACACCAATATCACAGCCATCACTTGGCTACATTGGTTTTCTTGCTTGAGTACCCTGCTGACTTAAGCATCGGAGTGGTCACGCCGGACACCCCTCCGGCGCCCATTCACGAGTTCCTTTCATTGTGTGCAGGTTACAGCTGAAGCCATATTACGGAGATATATCTCATTGCTCTTATTCCCATCATTATATTGATAGCAGATCCGGTGGAGCTCCCGACCCGGCTCGTCCATTTCACCCGGATCGCATCAGGCGTCCTTTTTTTTTTGAGGCTACAATATATGTGTATGTATATATACATACATACACATACCGAATAGACGATTTCGGTTCCAACAGAAAGTATATACCGATTACAAATTGTAAAGCCCGAGATTTTATTACCGTAATCTGAGATTAATCCGAAATGATTTGACGATAATTTTTATAATCTATTGGTGATAATCGATATGATTATAGACGGAACAGATTGGGTCGGGAAAGACGAAAGAAAATTAAAAGAGGTGCAAAAAGGAAGTCCCCGCGCACATGCGCGATAGGTTTGGGCGCACATGCGCGAGGAGGACAGAAGCCATGGCGCACATGCGTGGCTGGGGGCGCGCACATGCGCAGAGAAGACACGCGCATATGCTCGAGAAGACACGCGCATATGCGCGACATGGCCAGAAGCTTCGGCGCATATGCGCGAGTAAATGCGCGCATATGCGCGAGATGCAGAAAATGCCGGACAGAACTACCGGCGCATATGCGCGGCTTTGTGCGCGCATATGCGCGCGGCATGCAGATTCTCAAATCGCCACTTGGTCTATTGAAGGCAACGTGTGTGTATATATATATACACATATGTATCTCAATTATTCAGAAATGGAAAAGAAGAAGGAAACGAGGGAGCGCAAGTTTGATTTCTGATTTGGGTTGCGAGTGCTATGGTTATCAGAATCTAAATCCAAGTACGACACCGAGTTCCTATCAACACAGGCTACAACTGGACACCGGGTATGGACAGATCAGAATATGAGACTTCGTCTTCGTCAGACCGGGAAGACAAAGGTATAAATTAATGTTGTGTTTGGATTGCACAACTCGAGTGAGGTTTGACTCGAGTTTCCCTAAATCACATACTTAGTTTATTACATTGATATTTGTAATTGATGAGATTGATGTTTGTAGGCTATTGATTCATAGCCACTGCATGTATTGATTACTGAGTCGTTGAGTCATGGGCTGATTCGCCTAGTCACTGACTGATTCGTCTAAACTTAAGCTGATTCGATTAAGTACCGACTGATTCGTCTGGTCATTGACTGATTCGTCTAAACCTAAGCTGATTCGCTTAATTACAGGCTGATTCGTCTGGTTATTGGCTGATTCGCCTAATTCTTGACTGATTCGTCAATTCTGCGGCTGATTCGCCCAGACACTGGATATATGAATTATATCGATGCCGTTTAGGGATTGATTCATTCCTATCGACTGAGATTTGGTATATTTATCATTATCCAGACATCGGGATCCCTAGGTTAGAGTTGAGTCGAGTCTGAGACGACGCGTCAGTGGAGTCGAGTCTGAGACGACGCGTCGGTTGAGTTGAGTCTGATATGACATGTTGATTTACAGTTTTATATCATTCATGTTTATTGAATGCTTGATATTGATTTATGTTTCTGAATTGAGACATGTTATGAATAATTCTTATATGCTTTCGTATATGCTTTTATATAATTGCATGTATACATTGTTTATACTGGGATATTTATATCTCACCGGAGTTATCCGGCTGTTGTCTTGTTTTGTATGTGTGCATGACAACAGGTGGGACTGGATCAGGGTCAAGAAGAGGATGAGAGAAGATTAGATAGCGTGGAGATCCGGGCTTCGAAGCAACATAGGATTCAGCACTGATATGTAGTTGAACCTAGTTGAATTCTTGTAGATAACACAAGATTGTATGTTCATGTTTAATATGTAATTTGAGTAAATTACATTACGTTTCCGCTTTGTATTTTAAAAAAAAAAATTAGACCCTGTTTTATAATTGATTAATTAGTCCCAATGATGATTAAGAACATGATTAGCGTCCGGGTCCCCACACAAATCGAAATGGAAAGTGAACTTAAAACTAAATTATTTCACACAATTTAAATTTCATTGTGATTAAAGTTTGAACTAAGTCGAAAATAATAATGTGCTCCTAAGATAATTAAACTATCTAAATTTAATATTTAAATTACAAAATATCATATGTATAGAATTTTTAAATTAAGATAAAAAATTGGATCAAAATTTACTATATATAAATCATTTGGTTTAAATTAGATAAAGTAAATTATTTACGTCACGCATAACCTGTAAGGTCTAGGAAATTTGAACTACGTAACCTGACTACATACAATCCATGGTTTTATTTAAAATATGTGTTTAAGGATTTTTATTCATTGAATGCATGATCATTGCATGGATAGGTGTTTATTTTATTATTTGTTAAAGTTTTATGCATTAGAGCTTTAAGTTGTATTTCACGCTCGAACGAGCAACAAAGACCGGGGATAATAAGGAAAATGTTTTTATTTACTAATTAATTTTAATTATTTAATATATGGTGTATTTAAGTGTAATTTTTGAAAATGGGCCTTGGTGGGATATTTTTACCCGCCGAGTCATATTTTAAACGGGTACGCAAGTTTTAACGATTCAGAGGACTTTTTGAGGGTGCGGACAATATTTACAAAAACGTACTTAAACGAAATATTTTTCGACAGTGTTATTGAGATTAATGGGTTTGTTTTTTTGCTTAATCAGCCTAAAACCTTTTTTAACTCATTTATTTGTTATTAAGAGCTCATTCCTGTATTATATTATTTATTTAAACTCTTTTGTCACACCTAACCCTACACACTAAGCACAACCGCCCCTCCCCTTCAGTAGCTGTGGGGACCCGGACGCTAATCAAGTTCTTAATCATCATTGGGACTAATTAATCAATTATAAAACAGGGCCTAATTTTTTTTTTAAGTGCGGAACGTAGTGAAATTAAAACATATATACATATCAGTATATAAAATACAAGTCCTGTATTACAACACATTTATTCAAACTAGGGTTTGACAACTACTATCAAGTGTTCAACCCTATCTCTAGTCCAAGTCCGGTGCCACCACTCTAATCACGATCTCTCTTTTCATCTCCTGGACCCTGATCCTGTCCCACCTGTTGTCAAGTACACATACAGACAAGACAACAGCCGGATAAACCGGTGATAATATACTCCCAGTATAAATCAACGAAACATGCAATCATATAAACAATATAAAGCATGTAATCAGGTAACAGATATATGTAACAAAGTCTGAAACATAATCAATATCCAACTGTCGACAATGCTCGTGATTCCAAGACTCAGACTAGAATCAATCCTAGCCTAGGGATCCCGATTCCAGAAGTTGGCATGCATGTATCGACTAACAGTAATAGAAAAGACTCCAGTTCTATCCACGCCGATACGATATCGATCAACAGTAATACAAAAGACTCCAGTTCTATTCACATCGATATGGTATCGATTACCAGTAATAGAGGAAGCTATTATTCTATCCACATCAATATAGTACCGATTAACAGTAATAGAAGCAACTCTAATTCTATCCACATCGATATGACATCGATTAACAGTAATAGAAGAGCTACTAATCTATCCACATCGATACAATACTGATTAACAGTAATAGAAAAGCCACCATCCTATCCACATCGATAGCCAACATCCAGTGACAGTCTTTGGCACATCCGCCAATACACAATCTTATGACATCGTGCAATGTGCCCGTGGTGATCCAACCACTAACGGCACTTCTGTCATAAGACTACTCGTCTAATACCTGCTGTCTAAAATCAATAGAACAAGTATATCAATCAACTCAATGCAAATAAAGTAAAGTTTGTGATTTAGGGAAACCCAAGTCTAAACCGACTCAAGTCCATCTCCCAATACCACATTGACTTATACCTTTCTTTCGTCGGTTTCTGGCTCAGTCGAAGTCCTGAACTCACAATCTGTATGGTACTGACAATATCAATAATCTCATATCAATATACCAGTCAATTCCATAACACTCTGATCAATCTTGATTTAATTCAAAATCAACGGCATAACGGTACAATTTTAATATCCCCGTCAATACCAATTCACCAGATAACAGTTACAATCTATAACTCATATTCCATACAATCCGTAATCCCGCCACAATTCAAATCTGTCCGGTATCAACCGATTATAATCAGGAATTCATAACAATTCCATAATCAGTCTGTTTCTTAATCTGACTTCGATTCTACGATGTCTAACATATCAAAAACATCATATATGAATCCTATTCAATTCTGACAATAGCATAATTTCAAAGCATGTCAAAACGTAGCAAAACTTACGTCAAGTTGTAGCCTACGTTGCTAGGAACTCGGTACCGAAGTCGGATTCAAAATCAGACGGACGGATTTTACACAATCACGAGTCTAAGATTCAAAACCAATTTTGACCAAAGTTTCTCTCGGTTTCTATTTCTGAATGTTTAAACGTATATGTATATATATATATATACACACACTTGACATGCATCAAGCCACCCGGCACAATTTTTATTTGCATGTCTCGCGCTCGGGCGGTGATAATTTACCGCTCGAGCGCGACATCTTCTGTCCAACGCTCGGCGTATCACCTTTTGGCGCTCGGGCGGTTAAAAACTACCGCCCGGGCGCCACACATTCTGCCCGAACATTTCCTTGTTAAACATTGGCGCTCGGGCGGTCATTTCCTACCGCTCGGGCGCCAACGTTTCTGCCCAAAACGTACACAATCCATATGAAATCTCATTTTGTGTCCCGGTTAATCCTCTCGTAATCATATCAAATTATAAATCAATAACTACAGATTATTAGGATTAACTTTCCGGGCATTACATTTCTCCCCCCCCCTAAGATACGATTTCGTCCTCGAAATCACAGGCAATCAATCATATCATTAAGGAGTATATATACCTATCTGTATAAGAAATGTAATAGGAATCTACATCAGTAAAATAATGCTGGGAATTCTTGTCTCATATCAGATTCAGTCTCCCACGTAGCTTCTTCAGTGCCATGACGAGTCCATTGAACTTTCACCAAAGGAATCGTCTTTGTTCTGAGTTGTTTCTCTTTACGATCGATAATCCGGATCGGTTTCTCGACATAACTCAATGTCTCATCCAGCTCAGTCTCGTCTGGCTGAATAACGTGAGAATCATCAGGGAGATACTTCCGCAGCATCGATACATGAAAGACATCATGTATCTCAGACAATGAAGGCGGCAATGCTAATCGATAGGCACGATCTCCTATCTTTTCAAGAATTTCATAGGGTCCGACATATCGTGGAGACAATTTTCCTTTCTTGCCAAATCTGACAACTCCTCTGAAAGGTGAAATTTTCAAAAATACTCGGTTTCCAGCCTCAAATACCAACGGTCGTCGTCTGAGGTTGGCATATTTGGCTTGTCTGTCCTGAGCTGCCTTCATTTTCTTCTGAATCAACTTTACTTTCTCAGTCATATCTCTGATCATATCGGGTCCAATCTCAGGAACTTCAGAGATATCATCCCAATACAGAGGGGATCGACATTTCTTTCCGTACAACGCTTCAATTGGTGCCATCTCAATACTCGTTTGATAGCTATTGTTGTACGAAAATTCACAAAGAGGCAATGCATCTTGCCATCCAGTGCTACAATCAAGTACTACAGCTCTCAGCATATCTTCCAATGTCTGTATCGTACGCTCTGACTGTCCGTCAGTCTGTGGATGATATGCGGTACTAAGATGTAACTTCGTACCAAGAGGTTGTTGCAGGCTCTGCCAGAAGTGCGATGTAAATCGAGGATCACGATCTGAAACAATCGACTTCGGCACTCCATGCAATCTAACCACTTCCTTAACATAAATATCGGCCATCTGATCATATCGGTATGTCATCTTGTATGGAATAAAACATGCAGATTTGGTCAATCGATCAATCACGACCCAAATTGCATCAGAGCCTCGGGAGGATCTCGGTAATTGTGTCACAAAATCCATGGAAATGTGATCCCATTTCCATTCAGGAATGGACAAACTCCGTAACAATCCTCCTGGTTTCTTCCTTTCAACTTTCACCTGTTGGCAATTCAGACACTTGGCTATAAATTTAGTCACATCAGACTTCATTTGTTTCCACCAATACTGTGTCTTTAAATTATTGTACATTTTTCTGCCACCAGGATGAATGCTAAAACGACTGTTGTGCGCTTCTGTCAGTATTCGCTGTCTCAATTCTGAAACATTCGGCACAACCAGACGATTATTCACATACAAAATGCCATTTCTCACCTGATATTCCGATTGATGACCAGTTCTGACTATTGCAATCGACTTCTGTATATTCTGATCACTTTTCTGTGCCGCTTTAATTTTCACAATCAGCTATGGTTCTGCTTGAATGGTATACAATCTCATTGGTCTTTTATCTGTCTCAAATACTAGTCCAGACAAACAGCAGTCCTCAATCAAATTAGAGACTCCCATAGTCGATAAGGATATAGAACATACATTTCGACTTAATGCATCTGCTGCTGCATTAGATTTCCCCGGATAGTATTTGATTTCACAATCAAAATCTTTCAATAAATCCAGCCATCTCCGCTGTCTCATATTCAATTCTGACTGTGAAAAGAGATATTTCAAGCTTTTATGATCAGAATAGATTTCGAATTTCTCACCGTAGAGGTAATGTCGCCATATTTTCAACGCAAAGACTATGGCTGCCAATTCAAGATCATGAATTGGATAACGAGATTCGTGGGATTTCAGCTGTCTCGAGGCATAAGCAATCACATGCCCCCGCTGCATCAAAACACAACCTAATTCGCGGTGAGATGCATCACAGTAGACGACAAATCCACCAGTGCCTGAAGTAATCGTCAACACAGGCGCACTGGTCAATCTCTTTTTCAATTCGAGGAAACTGATCTCACATTCCTCAGACCAAACAAATGGAGCATTTTTCTGAGTCAATTGTGTAATCGGTTTGGCAATGCTCGAGAAATCTTTAATAAATCGGCGATAATATCCTGCCAAACCCATAAAGCTGCGTATTTCTAGTACAGATGTCAGTCTCGGCCAAGAAATCACTGCCTCAACCTTACTGGGATCAACTGATATCCCGTCTCCGGATATGATATGCCCCAGAAACACCACCTGTTTCAACCAGAACTCGCATTTCGACAGTTTAGCATACAGTTTCTCCGTCCTCAAAGTTTGCAACACAATCCTCAGATGATTAGCATGTTCAATCATATTCTTTGAATAAATCAATATATCATCAATGAATATGATAACAAAATCATCCAAATATTTCTGGAATACGCGGTTCATCAATCCCATAAATACCGCTGGTGCATTCGTCAAACCAAATGGCATGACAATAAATTCATAGTGTCCATACCTGGTTCTGAATGCAGTCTTGGAGATATCAGAGTCCCTGACTCTCAGTTGATGGTATCCAGATCTCAGATCAATCTTGGAATACACTGAAGAACCCTGCAACTGATCAAATAAATCATCAATACGAGGCAATGGGTATTTATTCTTTACCGTTGCCTTGTTCAGTTGCCTGTAGTCGATACAAAGTCTCATCGACCCGTCCTTCTTTCTCACGAACAGTACTGGAGCACCCCAAGGAGATACACTCGGTCTAATATATCCCTTGGCCAGTAAATCCTCCAACTGTTCTTTCAACTCTTTCAGTTCGATCGGTGCCATCCGGTATGGAGCTCTCGAAATCGGAATTGTTCCTGGCATTAATTCAATGCTGAAGTCTATCCCTCGAATCGGAGGCAATCCAGGAATCTCATCTGGAAAGACATCAGCAAACTCACACACCACTGGCAAGTCCGCCAATGATGGGCTCGATTTCAGTAAATCAACTGAATATACCAGGAATCCATCCGCTCCTTTCTGCAATAATCGAGTCATATTCATTGCAGATATCAAAGGAATTCTGGCTCAAGAACCCTTACCGTAAAATTTCCACTCCTCAGCCATCTCAGGTCTGAATCGTACAATCTTGTGGAAACAATCAACTGTAGCTCTGTACTTGGTTAATGTATCAATACCAATAATATAATCAAAGTCAGATATCCCAAGTACAATACAGTCTAATTCGATCTTACATCCATCGTACTTCAGTATACACGATTTAACAGATTTCACTGACATCAGCCCTGTCCCTAACGGAGAAGAGACAGACACTACCGCAGGCAATGACTCAATAGGTAACGCATAACTCAATGCAAACCTCTCAGAAATAAAAGTATGTGATGCACCAGTATCTATTAACACATATGCAGGATAACCAGAAATAAAACAGTTACCTGCCACGACATCATCAGGTGCATCCTGTGCTTGCTCCTCAGTCAAAGCAAACAATCGGGCCTGCCGTCTAGGAGGCTGGCTCGTTGTCTGGCCCCCTCCTGGCCTCTGCTGTGACAGAGTAGACGGTGCTGGCTGAAAGGAATGAACGGCAGAAGATCGTCTTCCTGTCTGAGCCGCTGATCCAGATGACTCAGCCGCTTGAGATCCCTGGGCACCTCGCTGTGGACACACTCGAGCGAAGTGTCCATGCTGCTTACAGATGCGGCAGTTTCCGAACACTCCTCTGCACTGTTCAGTGGAATGCTTCCCTCCGCAAGTGCTACAGTATGGTCCTGTATAACTCTGGCCCTGACTAGTCTGTCTAGAGACACTCGAACTAGAGGAGCTACTCCCAGCTTTCTTGAATTTCTTCCCCTTAGCCTTCAGGAAGTCTTTCTTCCCACTTCCACCGCCGCTCTCAAATCGAGGAAATTGTGGAGGCATCTGTGAACTCGGTGCTGAAGGCACAAACAAAGCTTCTCTCTGTCTCATCAGACCGGCTTCGGCTCCCTTAGCTCGGTTCAAGGCATCGGTAAAATTGTTTGTCCTTCCGGTATTCACCAGGGTAAAGATTTCAGGATTTAGACCATTTATGAACTGGTCTGCAACAGCCTCATCACTCCCAGCCACATGAGGGGAAAATTGGAGCAGAGTAGAGAACTTAGCCACATAATCCTCAATGTTTAACTGGCCCTGTCTCAAGTTTGCAAACTCGGCTCCCTTGTCCTTCCTATATGAAACTGGAAAGAACCGTAGATAAAATCCAGTCTTAAACACATTCCAGGTAATGGTCGTACCTCGTAATTCCAAAGCCCGTTTTGTCGTGTTCCACCAGTGTTTAGCAACGTCATACAACTGGTGTCCGATCAGTTTCACCCTCTTTTCCTCAGTATATTCCAAAGATTCGAACAACGATTCAATATCGTCCAACCAACTCTCACATTCTACGGAATTCTCCGTTCCTTTCAAAGTCGGTGGATGGAATGACTGAAATCTTTTCAACAATTGCTCCATTGGAGTAGGGGTCACATCCATAGGAGGATTCGATGTACTTCCCTGTTCTGGTATCCTTCTCGGAGGCATATCTGATAATCGAAGAGGTTAGTAATTCCAAATACCACTTACCAGTTTCAATCCTCCTCGGATCATCTTACAGCTGATCCATTTCAATAATATACAATACCATATCAATATCAGATAATTCAGGTAGCATATATTAAAACAGAAATCATGCTAGCAATCAAAACCAGGAAAGAAAATCAATCTACCCCGCTCACTAGCTTCTATCTCAGTCTAAGGGATCTATCGCTCTGATACCACCTGTTGTGGCGACCCGGACGCTAATCAAGTTCTTAATCATCATTGGGACTAATTAATCAATTATAAAACAGGGTCTAATTTTTTTTTTAAGTGCGGAACGTAGTGAAATTAAAACATATATACATATCAGTATACAAAATACAAGTCCTGTATTACAACACATTTATTCAAACTAGGGTTTGACAACTACTATCAAGTGTTCAACCCTATCTCTAGTCCAAGTCCGGGACCCTGATCCTGTCCCACATGTTGTCAAGTACACATACAGACAAGACAACAGCCGGATAAACCGGTGAGAATATAATCTCAGTATAAATCAACGAAACATGCAATCATATAAACAATATAAAGCATGTAATCAGGTAACAGATATATGTAACAAAGTCTGAAACATAATCAATATCCAACTGTCGACAATGCTCGTGATTCCACGACTCAGACTAGACTCAATCCTAGCCTAGGGATCCCGATTCCAGAAGTTGGCATGCATGTATCGACTAACAGTAATAGAAAAGACTCCAGTTCTATCCACGCCGATACGCTATCGATCAACAGTAATAGAAAAGACTCCAGTTCTATTCACATCGATATGATATCGATTACCAGTAATAGAGGAAGCTATTATTCTATCCACATCAATATAGTACCGATTAACAGTAATAGAAGCAACTCTAATTCTATCCACATCGATATGACATCGATTAACGGTAATAGAAGAGCTACTAATCTATCCACATCGATACAATACTGATTAACAGTAATAGAAAAGCCACCATCCTATCCACATCGATAGCCAACATCCAGTGACAGTCTTTGGCACATCCGCCAATACACAATCTTATGACATCGTGCAATGTGCCCGTGGTGATCCCACCACTAACGGCACTTCTGTCATAAGACTACTCGTCTAATACCTGCTGTCTAAAATCAAGAGAACAAGTATATCAATAAACTCAATGCAAATAAAGTAAAGTATGTGATTTAGGGAAACCCAAGTCTAAACCGACTCAAGTCCATCTCCCAATACCACATTGACTTATACCTTTCTTTCGTCGATTTCTGGCTCAGTCGAAGTCCTGAACTCACAATCTGTCTGGTACTGACAATATCAATAATCTCATATCAATATACCAGTCAATTCCATAACACTCTGATCAATCTTGATTTAATTCAAAATCAACGGCATAACGGTACAATTTTAATATCCCCGTCAATACCAATTCACCAGATAACAGTTACAATCTATAACTCATATTCCATACAATCCGTAATCCCGCCACAATTCAAATATGTCCGGTATCAACCGATTATAATCAGGAATTCATAACAATTCCATAATCAGTCTGTTTCTTAATCTGACATTCGATTCTACGATGTCTAACATATCAAGAACATCATATATGAATCCTATTCAATTCTGACAATAGCATAATTTCAAAGCATGTCAAAACGTAGCAAAACTTACGTCAAGTTGTAGCCTACGTTGCTAGGAACTCGGTACCGAAGTCGGATTCAAAATCAGACGGACGGATTTTACACAATCACGAGTCTAAGATTCAAAACCAATTTTGACCAAAGTTTCTCTCGGTTTCTATTTCTGAATGTTTAAACGTATATGTATATATATATATATACACACTTGACATGCATCAAGCCACCCGGCACAATTTCTATTTGCATGTCTCGCGCTCGGGCGGTGATAATTTACCGCTCGAGCGCGACATCTTCTGTCCAACGCTCGGCGTATCACCTTTTGGCGCTCGGGCGGTTAAAAACTACCGCCCGGGCGCCACACATTCTGCCCGAACATTTCCTTGTTAAACATTGGCGCTCGGGCGGTCATTTCCTACCGCTCGGGCGCCAACGTTTCTGCCCAAAACGTACACAATCCATATGAAATTTCATTTCGTGTCCCGGTTAATCCTCTCGTAATCATATCAAATTATAAATCAATAACTACAGATTATTAGGATTAACTTTCCGGGCATTACAGCAGCGGCCACATTTCCGTAGGTTTCTTCAGCAGCCACTCGATTTCCTCTCAAAGTTTCAAGAAACCTCCTTCCCCGCCTCTCCGGTGCAAGTCCTACGTGCATATCTTAAGTTTTCGAGCACATAATCACTAAGGCACGCCATGTTTCTCTTTTTCTCATCATTCACGCTATTTATATGTTGTTGTTGTGTGTGTTTGCATGAGAAATTATTTGATTTAACATGTAGTATCATTTTTGCAAAGTTTTTGATATGAACATGCATATATCTTTTGTAAAACTCACGTTTTTCATATTCTTGTGAAAGGGGCTGCCGAAACGTGATGTTAGGGGACTGCTTAGGATGAGAGTGAAGGGGACACGTACACGATTCTGGATTCGAGTCTTGGTCGGTTTAGGTGAGATCCGATCGGCTTTATATGAGGAATCTAGCGTCCATGTGGCTAGATCGGAAGATTAGGGTGATGCAGTCGTGCATGGCTCGATACCAGCCAGGAAGCTGACCCTCTCAGGTCCAAGACAGGGCTGGGAGAGGGCCGTGAAGAGCTGGTTGTGGTCTTGAAGCTGATCGAAGGGTTTTTGTTGAGGGGTGGCTCGATTGGCTCACGTGAGGGGCTATCAGGTTGTTGTGCTCCACAACATGCATGGGGATGAGGGTTTGGGTTAGGTCAGTCCAGAATGGTCCAGAGATGGGCTAGGGAGACTTGGTTCAGGTCTGGTCCTCGATTGTTAGGTCTAGGATCGAATAAACGCGGGTTGGTGCAACTAGGGTTACGACTTGTGTGTGCTGGAAATTTATAGAAACTTTCATGCATGGTTAGTAGGTCCTAAGGGGTCTAGAACAAGTGGTTTAGATTTTGGTTGGGTAGGTTCAAGTCATGGTTTAAGTTGAAAAAAATTTGGTTAAGTTCGGGTGGATTCGAGTTAAAACCGAGACCCCAGTCAAAGTTCTAAAATGAATCATGCATATAAGTTTTGGAACGGCTCGATTTTACCTCTAAGAAACACTTATTAATACGTTTTGGGATGTTCTATGGAGTTTGGTAGGATGTGCATCGAAATTTTGAGGTCCGGGGTAAAAATGTCAGTTAGGGTTTCTAGGGGCAAAATTGTCATTTTGCACCCGGTTTGAGTTAGCTGTCTTGGAAACGTGCTTTGACATGTTTTAAATGTTTATGTTATCGGGAATATGTCTTTTTAGGTAAATATTAAAAATACGTTGCATGTTTGATTTAAAGAAAAATTACGTATATGCATGATTTTTATAAGTGGTGAATATGATAACATGTTTTGAAGGAAGGGAGTTGGTTATGACTAATACGATGACATGATAATCCGATGACATGTAAGCCCAAGGCTCAGTGAATTGGTAATACCGTCGCTGATGTCCCTGTCGCCGGTACCGCGATTATACGTAGATGGATCCATCGCCTAATACGATAATACGAAAGTGACAACTAATGAACGAAATTCGAATTAAGAAACCGAACACGTATATGTTTATATGGTGAGATATGTTATAAACATGTTTATGCTTCGACAGGTCATGAATATGCATACAAATTTTTAAGATCATGAAATATATTTTTATTGCGGTACTTTTCCCTGTTGCCTGTTGTCTATATGTACTTGCTATAAAGTTACAGGCGTGTTGAGTATCTAAACTCACTAGGTGTGAATGATGCAGGTGTGCGTATTGATCAGGAGATTGGAGGTATTGAAGACTAAGTAGGCAGAGTTGGATGTTCGCACGCGAACCCGAGGACGTATTTCCCGCACATTATGTTTGAGTTAGAGCGGATGGATATTTTCATAATCATTCATTTTATTATGTTGATAGATGTCAGGATTTTTACCGTTTCGTATTCACATTATTTTAAAATGTAAGGCTAAGGTTGATGATTTGCTTTTTTTAAAACTGCACTATTTTCATCTATCAGTTGATTGCTATTATGTAAAAATGTGTAATTTACAGCAGTATCGCATGCATGCATAAGATGGTAGTTTTCGAAAATTAGTTTAAAAAAATATAAAATTAACAGGATTGGAGTATTCTTGACATCTCCCCTAGCATAAACTTTCATATTTAAAATAAATGTTTTAACATATTAAATCATAGAAACATCCATAAACACAACATTGTAACATATTAAAATTCCATAAACATTAAAAATAAACATATTAACATTACAAAAATTCATAAACATCCATAACCATTGAAAATTATCATATTAGAATATAAAACAGCATTCAGGACACTGTCATGACGTTTACTAATTTTCGGGTCAAAATTACAGTTTTACCCCTAGACGTAAAATTTCACGTTTTGAAATTTTCTTATTTTCATTGACTCTAACATGTACCAAATAATTATTTAAGCTTACATGAATTTTCTCATATTTTTATTTAGTTTAAATCGATGACTTTTAAATTAATCTTTAAATATAACTTATTAATGCGTTTTAATCCCGAATTAAACAAAACCTTAATATAAAATTCCCAACTTAAACTAGACTTTTAATATTTATTTGAGCTAAAATATAATTTTCCATAATTTTATTCCACTTAAAGCTAAGCGTTCAAATTAATTCTTTAATTAATGTTTCGTGAGGCGATTAAATCACGAATAAATCCAAAACTCATTATTTTGATCCCAAATTTTAAGCATAAAATTTTTATTATTTATTCTACCCTTGTGAGCCATGAATCACACTGTCACGCCCCTGGACGGGGGTTGGTTGACACCGGCATTGCTCTCCAATTTACATTCGAAAACAACAAGCCTCAGAAGTACGAAATTCAGAAACCAGTCTTTTATTCATAAATACTGAATATTCAATGTCTGATACAAACTCAAATAATTAATGTTTTACGGCGGAAATGTAAAACAAACCAGACTTCACAATGTCTTACAGACGCAGCGGAAAACAACATAAATAAAATTGAGAATTAACAATCTTCTTCACCAGCCCCAGAACTGGATTTGCTCCTCTTCTTCTAGCTTCTCTTCATCGTTCTTATCTGAGAAGTTTTGGTGGGTGAGTGATATGGTTGTCACTCAGTAAGCGGGGGTGGGAATAACTCCCAGTTTTCGAAATCATTTTCATACAAAACAGTAATACGAAAATATACAAAAATTCTTATTTACATAACAGAAATCAGTGTTCAGTGTTCAGAAATCAGTAATCGGTATTCAGTAGTCGGAAATCAGAAGTTTAGCAAATAAGCACTGAGCACATTCGTGAATTTCATGTCTAAACTGATATCAGTCCCCTATATGTTCTCTCCTCTAAGGGGTGAGACCAGTAATCAGTAATCAGTAATGTTCAGAATATATATTCCTACCATTAGTTCACTAAGTTTCAGTGCTTCAAAATTCAGATATCAGAAATCGATCATACAAAACTTTGCTTTAAAACATAAATTAACAAACTGGATTTCAAGATACTATACATAAGCCCACTTACAGTAATTTGCTGGAGAGTTCCGGTTGAATTCTGGAAATAGGCTTGCTCTCGCTACTGCTTTCTACTGCCCGAAAATAAGCACTCTCTTATCTCAAATATTTCAAGTGATAATTCAAGATTTATGTAACACCAATTCAGAGGTTGAAGGTGCTATTTATAGGCAAATATTCTGACTGTTAGCTTCCCATTTAATGGCCATAATCTGCCATTAACAACCTTTATTCCGTGATAAATGCTTCAGTTACAAGTCTAAGCTGAATCAGTAATTGTCTGCTGGAATTCGCTCTTCTGTTGCTGGATTTTGTCTGCTGGATTCGGTCTGCTGGATTTTGTCTGCTGGAAAATGTCATCTTGTGAAATATGAGTTGATGCTGGAATTGTTGGCTTCTGCTGAAATTGGCTAGCTGCTGCTACTGCTGGAATTTCAGGTTCTCACATCCCTCCCTCCTTATAAGAAGTTTCGTCCTCGAAACTTGGCTAAACATGATTTTCAAAGAGATAAGGATATTGTGCTCGCATCTTTTCTTCCAACTCCCAAGTGGCTTCTCTTTCGGTGTGGTTGGACCATTGTACTTTGACATATGGAATAGTTCGTCGTCTCAGTACTTGGTCTTTGAAATCCACAATTCGAATCGGAATTTCTTCATACTTCAGTTCTTCATTTAGATTGCTCTCAAGCAGAAGTGGTCCAGCTTCCAGAATGTGACTTGGATCAGAAATATATTTCCTCAGCTGCGAGACGTGGAATACATTGTGAATTCTTGACATGTCGGGTGGAAGTGCTAATCTGTAAGCTAGTGTTCCCACTTTCTCGAGGATTTCAAATGGTCCGACGTATCTGAGATTCAGTTTCCCAGCCTTATTGAATCGGATAACGCCTTTCATGGGTGATACTTTGACATATGCCTTCTCTCCAACTTCAAATTCCACGGGTCTTCTTTTCATGTCAGCCCAACTTTTCTGTCGATCTTGTGCATCCTTTAATCGCTCCCTGATCATAGCAACTTTATCCACTGTTTCTTGGATCAGTTCGGGTCCAACGATGGCTTTTTCCCCTACTTCATCCCAATACAGTGGTGATCGACATTTTCGTCCATACAGAGCTTCGTATGGTGCCATTCCAATACTACTGTGGTAACTATTATTGTATGCGAACTCGATTAATGGCAGATGTTCGCTCCAATTACCACTGAAGTCTAGAGTACAAGCTCTCAGCATATCCTCAATAGTTTGAATTGTTCTCTCTGTTTGGCCATTGGTCTGAGGATGGTAGGCCGTACTAAGAGTAACCTTTTTCCCCATAGCTTGTTGAAAGATCTTCCAAAATCGAGATGTAAACCTAGGGTCTTTGTCTGATAGTATGCTAGCCGGTACTCCATGTAATCGCACGATCTCATTCATGTACAAGGTGGCTAGCTTGTCCAAATTATAATTCATGCGGACAGGTAAGAAATACGCCGATTTCGTGAGTCTATCTACGATTACCCAGATGCCGTCATGACTTTGTCTCGACTTGGGTAAGCCTACTACAAAATCCATGGAAATATGTTCCCATTTCCATTCCGGGATTTCTAATGGTTGAAGAAGTCCACCAGGTCTTTGGTGCTCTGCCTTGACTTGCTGGCACATGTGACACTTGTAAACATACATTGCCACGTCTTTCTTCATTCCACTCCACCAAAAATTTCTCTTCAAATCTCTGTACATCTTGGTACTGCCAGGATGTACTGAAAATTTTGAATTATGTGCTTCAGACATTACTTCTTGTCGAAGGTCATCAATGTCTGGTATGCACAATCTTCCTTTCATCCACAAGATTCCTTTGTTGTCTATCTCGAAATCTTGTGATTTCCCTTCTTTAACTTGCTCTTTTAGTTTCACCAAAGCGGGATCTCTATCTTGACTCATCTTGATTGTCTCTCGAAGAAATGGTTGTGCTGAAAGTGATGTCAGGATCACCTTACTCATATTCTTTCGACTTAAAGCATCTGCTACTTTGTTGGCTTTGCCTGGATGGTAGCTTATTGTCAAGTCGTAATCCTTCATGAGTTCGATCCATCGTCTTTGTCTCATATTTAGTTCCTTTTGAGTGAACAAATATTTGAGACTTTGGTGATTGATAGGACTCGTTTTTACGTGTTTTTAGTGTTGGTTTTGAGTCGCATTGATGCATCATATTAGTTTTTTTTAGTTTAATTTAGCATTATTTAGCATATGGCTGATCTCGTGTATTTTGTGGTTGTTTTGTAGGAATTGGACCGAAAAGTGGGATTTTATTTAGCAAAGCAGCGAAGAGATCTCGCTAGGGCGGTCAAAATTGACCGCCCCAGCGAGCATTTTAATTTGGTCGAGTAGTTGTTGCGCGAGTGTCTCGCTAGGGCGGTCAAAAGTGACCGCCCCAGCGAGAATGTTGGTCTAGCCGAGGAGTTTTTGCGTGAACCTCTCGCTAGGGCGGTCAAAAGTGACCGCCCCAGCGAGACCATGGACATAGCCGATGATTTTAATTCGAGAACTACTCGCCCCAGCGGTCAAAAGTGATCGCCCTAGCGAGCGACGAGATCCAAGAAGATTTGTTTCCAAGTTTTGTGGACTCTATCTTACACCATATACCTAACACACGAGAGAGGCGGCGTTTTGGGCGATTTTTCATCACTTTCATCAGATTTTCTTGGAGGAAAGGCTAGGAGCAAAGGAGATTTCGAAGACTTCGAGATTTCCACGCGTCGTGGCCGTCATCCGTCGTCATCTTTAGTATTTTCATTATTCAGTTTTTAATTCTTAGATTGTTGTTGGTTTTTATTATGAATTTTAGTAGCTAAACTCTAGATTTGTTGGAATTTGAGGGGATCCTACTCCGTACTCGTTGTTTAACATTATTTCTCGACGTTTTTATTAGTGATTTGTTTATGCTATTGTTCTTTCTTGTTTCAATCGAAGCTTAGCTAACTTCCTTTGATTATTTCATGTTGTTAATGATGTCGAGAGAATAATTAACAATAAGATCACATAGTATAAACCACGGATTTACAATTTTAGTAGATATACGGAATTGGGTACGTGTCGATAGTGATAGTTCACCCGGATGAAAGCTAGTGGATTCCATAGAACGTAATGCAATCGTGAACTGTTAAATAATTGAGGATACTTGATTACTGCATGTTTATGATTAGTATTAATATAGCTCGACAGAGGATATTAATTAGTCTAGGGAATTCCGTCGAATGCACGAGTAAAAGTCGAGTATAATTATTTGAACACGAGCGGTAGGTGAACTGATAATTCCCAACAAATTCGTTTCTCATTTGATTTTAATCCAATTTAATCATTGATTTCTTGATTACTTTTTCTTGCACTTTAATTATTTTAGTTATTAAATTCACTTTAGTTTAATCACCAACTCAATCTATCGTTGCTAAAGAAATTTACTTAAAAATAAAGATATTGTAACGCAGTCCTTGTGGAACGATACTCGTATTCACTTACGTTTATTATAACTTGACTATCGTGCACTTGCGATATTTAAATCGAGCTTTTAATTATACAACAAATTTTGGGACCATTCACTGTGCAAGTTTTGCTCGATCAAGTTTTTGGCGCCGTTGCCGGGGACTGTTGATTCACGATTTTTTTTTATTTCTCATTTAAATTCTTTAGTATTACTTATTTTATTGCTATTTGATACTCTCCTTGTGTTGCAGATTTTTCTGGTGGTGCATGCGAAGATCACTCGAATTTAAGCTTGAGCCTTTTGACCCCGAGATTGAACGCACAGCTAGACGTCGAAGACAACAACAAAGACTCAAAGAACAGATGGAAAGACACGAGCAAGAACGTGGAGAGGAACAGCGTGACAATAGACAAGTTGAGATACCACGTCGCATTCCAATGTTGGATTATGCACAGCCGTCTCTTGATGGAGCACGTCCGAGCATCGTAAGACCAGTCATCTGTTACGACTTTGATTGTTGCACTCCCAAGAGCAGGTTGTCCACAAGTAATATAATTCGGTGAGTCCGAATATCGTATCCACAGGGAAGCAAAGGTAATTACAAGTCCACTACAATGTCTTTTTGTTTTTGTTTTTGTTTCTTTTTAATTTTAATTGAATCTTTAATGGGTAAATTTTAATTGTTCAAATTTTAATTTAAGTAGTTGAGATTAAAGGATCCACTCTTGGTATTTTAATAAAGTTAACATTAATGAAAAATATTGAAATCCACTTAATAAAATGGTTCCAATATATTAAATAATCATATTTATATTATGTTATAAATTATTATCTCATAAATATATAATATATACCAAAACTTATAAATGTGGTCAAGTATTTATTGTGCTATATATATATTTGTAAACACTAAATCAAGGTTCTCACTTTAAATGGTTGGTAAAACCAAACTAACATTTAAATGGTTCCAAGAATTTAATATTATAATATATTTATATATAATAACTCAAGGCATCCACTTTAAATGGTTGGTAATACCAAACTAACATTTAAATGGTTCCAAGAATTTAGTGTAACATATAGCAACAATAAATCAAAACTCCCACTTATAAGTAGGGTATAAAAATACTTAAAGAAATAAATATAACATAAACAATAAATAATGATTAAATAATATAAAACATAGATTCTTACCTTATAATAACCTTATTTTCATGCCAAGAGCTTCACTTTATCATCTCAACTTTAGGAAGTTAGCTATTCATTATTCAAAGTGTAAAACTTTGAATATGAAATTAACATGCTAATTATATTTAAATGAAGAAATAAAAGAAAAATATAGAGAGAAATATTATGAACTCAAAGATTTGTTCATAGAATGAGGGATATCTCAATACATTACAATGCACCCCTATTTATAGCCAAATTTGGGGAGACAATCACAAATAAAATATTATTTTTTACACATAAGTCTTCATTGGTGTTCCAAGAAATTAATATTATATTACACATCACTTTTGAAAATCTTCTTCTCCGAATTTGCTTCTTCACATAAAATGAAACATGTGGATAATTGAGTTGTCTAGTTGTGGTATTTTTTTCAGAATATTTGACCAAGTAATTTGAGAGATATGGTCAAAATACTAGAGCATGGTAAAACTGCCACTTCTTTGGTAACTTTAATTGTTGCTTAATTTGATCCCACTTATGAGAGGATTTTTATCTCATGCTTGGCAACAATATTGTAGATCTTATAATCAACTTTCTACAGGTCCAAGAATCATCTTAATCCCATTTGCAACGCCAAGGTTATTCTTGTTTTATCGAACCTGTAAAAAAATAGTAAAAACTTATAACTACACAACAACTTATATTTTATACAATTTATTATAAAACATATAATATTTAAACATTTAATAAAACAAAAACTATATATTTATATTATAAAACATTTAATTAATGTACAATTTTTATGTTTATCACACCTCCCAACCAGCTTATTGCTAGTCCCTAGCAATTTAAGCGTTAATAGCAATACAAAACATATTGATTAATTTAAATAGAAATGTAATCAGAACTATCTAAGTGTTTAAATTAAATTTGAAAACTGTCAAAGTTATATCAAGATCATCATAATTTTAATTTATGAAATAATTTGAGATGATTAATTCAAAGCTTATTTCAGGTAGTTAAATGTACACGGCCTTCAGAAATTCCTAGTAAGAGTCTCAACTCCATATCCTCGCAGGTTAATAAATGTTTCAATTTATGGCAACGATTTCTCTCATGGAGTTGGAATACAGATAAATGCTCAGGAAAATGGTTTACAGAATGCAGACAGACAAACGAGCCAAACTAATCAAAAGATAGGAAATCCATTGATTTAAAATCCAGTTGTTCTTATTATATATATTTTTTTTTCCTGATTTTTTTTTTAATCATGGAATCAAACTAAGTTTATGCTTCTTGACCACATATTTATTTAATTTTTACAATGTATTTCTCTCTCTCTTTCTTTTTTTTTATTTGTATTTTTAAGAGAGAAAAATGGGTCGCAGCATAACTTAAATTACATAAATCTTCAACATCTTTTTTTTCTTTTTTTTTCTTAGCTTTTTTTTTCAGGAAATATCAATTTATTTTTTTTTTCAAAATAAGAACTCAAGATCTAAACAATTGATAGCCTCTCCGATGATCAATAAAGGCTCGCAAGCTGTTTTCTCAATCCTCTCCACTCACTCACAAAATATGTGTGAGTTCAAAAATTTTAGGCACTCTTATAAGGTATATCTTGGGCCATATACTTTAATACCTAATTTTATCACAATGGTTAATCACTCAAAAAGATTTCATAAATCATATTTTTATATTGATCAGAATATTAAAAATGACCTTTTTTCAAATAAAAATTTAAACATTCTTAAATAGATTAATGCATGTTCTAATTTAAATCTTTCAAATATGTAATGTATGACATTTTTGAAAAAATTACTAAGGTACTATCAATAAACATGGTTTTATTTTAAATTTTTTTTTTTAAATGTGTTCTCCCCCTAATCAGAATATGACATTGTCCCTAATGTCAAAATAGCTATTAATATAGAGTACATAATGAAAGAGATATCACCTGGAATTTTATTGAAGATAACAAACTGAAACAAACGCAAACCAATCAACGACTTTTGAATCAATGATCCAACTTCATTTTCTTACTGCTTGATTGCGACCAATTGATCTTTGTTATCATCGGATCAGGCTTATGAACAAAAGCTTCCAAATCATCAATTAATTGATCGGCAGTCGAAGCACAGATGAGCATCCGTCGTGAATTTTCTGAAATGAAATTCTGTTCCACAGCTTTATCAAGAAATGTCAACAAACTGTCATAATAATTATTGATATTCAACAAACCCACAGGTTTATTATGGATATTAAGTTGTGCCCAAGAAACAGTGTGAAAAATTTCTTCTAATGTACCAAAACCACCTGGTAATGCGATAAAAGCATCAGAATTTTCAATCATTTGAGTGATTCTTTCACACATAGAAGAAACTTTTAATTCCTCCCCAATCGTAACACCTGTAATACTTCCTTCAGCTAAAGCTATAGGAATAATACCCAAAACCTGACTACCTCCAAGATGAGCAGATGTTGAAACAGATCCCATTAACCCAATATTACCTCCCCCATATACCAAGTGAATTTTTCTCTCAGCCAATATCTTTCCAAGATTATTCGCTGCTTCTACAAACACTTCATTTTTTCCAGGACTCGACCCACAAAATACACAAATATTTTTCAATGTTTGTGCAGAGGATCCAGCCATGTTTTTACTTTCTTTTTTTTTCTGTGAAAATAGAGAGAAAGATGAGAGATTTTATAGGGGTAATATGTTATCATGACAAAACTATGGGTCACAGCTGTAAACAGAATAAATAGTAAAAACAATAATGACACACATGCATATAAACAGTAGTGTGATTGTGGCTCACAATTTTCCTCTGGTTTTACGTCCAGAAACGGCTTCAACGCCTTCTATGAGTCGAGGATATGCTTCCCATCCAATTTTCTTATAAATTGGCAAACAGGGTCTTTTTTAGTCAGATTCCCAAGACTATGAAGCTCATCTTGGAATTGTTTCCATAAACGGAGAAGTTCAATATGCACATGTCCACTAGAATGCGTCTCAAGAGTCAATAAGATGTTATCCAAAGACTCCTTACTCAGCCCATTCTTAATGAAACCAATTTTATCTTCTCTGTTATCGGAAACACATCCTAAAGATCTGCATCGTTTGTCACAAGTCCATCTTGCACACTTATGACAAACCCCTAAACTGTTTGCCCTTCGTTTTTTCGCATAAGTGCTTTTTCCTAATCCAGGCAAATACCGAATGAGCAATGATTGTGGAACTTCTCCTCCTAATCGGACCTTAGCTTCAATTACAAGACGAATATCTTCTGGAATTCCTTTTTGCATTAGCAATCTCAATCTTTCACACCTTCCTGCATAAATTTTTCTTAGAACATTTTCAGAAACAGAGGGAAAATATTTACAAATTTTTGAGAGAATTTCATCCATTTTGAAAAGAAAAGAAATGATTTTTGTTTTATTTTTGTATCAGCAATTGTGGGAAACTGATTTAACCGACTATGAGAGTCACGGAGTACCGTTATCCGCCATTTAACCGGGAAAAAAAAATTAAGGAAACCTGAAATAAAAACAAACAAAATAAAATCAACATAAAAATTTAAGGATCAGAAAGGGAAATAAACTCTTCTTGAAAGATTTCATTTTCCAAAAATGGTTTAAGCCTTTGTCCATTCACTTTAAAAACATCACCATTTTTAGGATTTTCAATATCCACAGCTCCATAAGGATACACATGTTTTACAACATATGGGCATGTCCATCTTGATCGTAATTTTCCTGGGAATATGTGAAGTCGAGAATTATAAAGCAAAACTTTTTTACCAATCTCAAAAGATTTTCTAAGAATTGTTTTATCATGAAATGATTTGATTTTTGCTTTATAAATCCTTGAATTCTCATACGCATCATTTCTGAGTTCATCAAGTTCATTAAGTTGCAATTTACGCAATTTGTTGGCATCATCCATGCTTGAATTTAAAGTTTTGATCGCCCAATAAGCTTTATGTTCCAATTCTACAGGCAAATGACAATGTTTTCCATAAACCAACCTATAGGGAGACATATTCAATGATGTTTTAAAAGCTGTTCGATATGCCCAAAGTGCATCATTAAGTCGCAGAGACCAATCTTTTCTATTTGAGTTAACAGTTTTTTCCAAAATTTGCTTTATCTCCCTATTAGCTAATTCAACTTGTCCATTTGTTTGAGGATGATAAGGAGTTGTTACTTTGTGAGTAATACCATATTTTTTCATTAATGAAGCAAATGGTTTATTAACAAAGTGAGTTCCCCCATCACTTATCATAGCTCGAGGAATTCCGAATCTACTAAAAATATTTTCTTTCAAAAATTTGATGACGATTTTATGATCATTTGTTCGACATGGAATTGCCTCTATCCATTTGGAAACATAATCAACTGCAACTAAAATATACAAGTATCCAAACGACGGTGGAAAAGGTCCCATAAAATCAATTCCCCAACAGTCAAAGATTTCAATTTCAATGATAGGATTCAAAGGCATCATGTTTCTTTTTGAAATTGCACCCAATTTTTGACAATTTTCACAGATCTTGCAGATTTCGTGGGTGTCTTTAAACAAAGTGGGCCAATAAAATCCACACTGCAAAATTTTTGCAGCCGTTTTCTTTGAAGAAAAATTTCCTCCGCATGCTTCTGAATGACAAAATTTAATGACACTACTTACCTCATTGTCGGGTATGCAACGTCGAAAAATTTGATCTGGACAGTACTTGAACAGATACGGATCATCCCAATAAAAGTTTTTTACCTCATTCAAAAATTTTCTCTTATCTTGGGAACTCCATTGCGGTGGCATTTTTCCTGTCACAAGAAAATTTACTATGTTAGCAAACCAAGGTGTAGTAGTAACTGAAAATAGATGTTCATCAGGAAAATTATCGTTAATTGGTGTCATTTCAAAAGATGATCCTGTTACTAGTCTCGATAAATGATCGGCTACGACATTCTCGGTTCCTTTTTTATCTTTGATCACAATGTCAAATTCTTGGAGCAACAAAATCCATCGTATCAGTCGTGGCTTTGCATCCTGTTTCGTCAACAAATATCTAATAGCAGAATGATCAGTAAACACAATAGTCGTTGATCCAATCAAATAAGAACGAAATTTATCTAATGCAAATATTACAACAAGTAGTTCTTTTTCAGTTGTGGAGTAATTCATTTGAGCATTGTTTAAAGTTCTACTTGCATAATATATCACATAAGGCTTACCGTTTCTTCTTTGACCCAGTACTGCACCGACTGCATAATCACTCGCGTCGCACATGATTTCAAATGGTAAAGACCAATCAGGAGGTTGCATGATAGGAGCTGATGTTAAATGTCGAATGATTTTATCAAAAGCATTTTGACATTCTTGAGTCCACTCAAATGCAGTGTCTTTTGTTAAGAGGTTACAAATGGGTTTAGAGATTAAACTAAAGTCCTTTATAAACCTCCTATAAAATCCAGCATGTCCCAAAAATGAGCGAATTTCTTTAATGGTTTTTGGAGGGGGTAAATTGGCAATGACATCAACTTTTGCTTTATCAACTTCAATTCCATGAGATGACACGACATGTCCCAAAACAATTCCAGAAGTAATCATGTAATGACATTTTTCTCAATTTAAAATAAGACCTTTTTCCTCGCATCTTTTTAAAACTTTTTCCAAATTTTCAAGACAATTATCAAATGTATTCCCAAAGACAGTTAAATCATCCATGAAAATTTCCAAACAATTTTCAACCATGTCGCAAAAAATGCTTAGCATACATCTTTGAAATGTTGCTGGGGCATTGCATAATCCAAATGGCATCCTTCTAAATGCAAATGTTCCAAAAGGACATGTGAATGTAGTTTTATCTTGATCTTCGAGTGCAATGGGAATTTGATAATAGCCTGAATATCCGTCAAGAAAACAGTAGTAGGGATGACCAGCTACTCTTTCTAAAATTTGATCCAAAAATGGTAATGGAAAATGATCTTTTCTAGTGGCATCATTTAATTTTCTATAGTCAATACACATCCGCCAACTAGATGGGACTCGACTTGTTAACAATTCACCTTTTTCATTTTTTATCACTGTGATGCCAGATTTTTTTGGAACTACTTGTGTTGGGCTTACCCACTTACTATCAGAAATAGGGTAGATAATCCCAACATCAAGTAGTTTGAGAACTTCAGTTTTCACAACATCTTTCATGTGTGGATTTAATCTCCTTTGTGGTTGTTGAGATGTTTTTGCATTTTCTTCTAAGTGAATTTTGTGTGTGCAAATTAGTGGATTAATGCCCTTGAGATCTTTTAGTGTCCAACCAATTGCATTTTTATGTCTTTTAAGCATATCAACTAATTTACCTTCTTGATCACTTTCTAGTTTGGAAGAAATTACCACTGGATATGTTTCATCTTCTCCAAGAAATGCATACTTCAATTCTTCTGGCAAGGGTTTTAACTCCAATATTGGTGGTTCGTCTTTGTTCTCATATTTTGCATCAAATTCTTTCTCTGATCCTGTTAACGAGTGATACCTGATAAAATCATCAAGATCAATTTCAATATTTTCTTTAACAGTTTCAATTGAACAAATATCTAATTGATCACGAGTACTCCCTTCTTGAATGTTTTCTTCCACAAGAGTTTCAATAAGATTTTCATCTTCACTTTCATCTCCTTTGTCATGTGGTTGCTTACAAAGATTAAAAACATTGAGCCCCAAGGTCATGTTACCAAATGACAACTTCATTATTCCATTCCAGCAATTTATAAGAGCATTAGAAGTTGCTAAAAATGGACGACCCAAAATTACAGGAATTGCATTACAAGCTTCGATAGGTTGTGTATCTAAAACTATGAAATCGACAGGATATACAAAGTTATCAACTTGGACCAACACGTCTTCTACCATACCTCTTGGCACTTTAACAGATCTATCGGCAAGTAAAAGTGTTACCGAAGTAGGTTTTAACTCGCTAGATTGAGTTCTTGATAAACTGAATATGGAAGTAAATTCACACTAGCTCCAAGATCAAGCAAGGCTTTTTTAATCTTTCGTTCTCCAATAATACATGAAATAGTAGGACAACCAGGGTCTTTGTATTTCAAATTATTATTATTTTGAATGATTGCACTTACTTGTTCGGCTAAAAATGCTTTCTTTTTCACATTCAATTTTCTTTTCACAGTGCACAAGTCTTTCAAAAATTTAGCATATGATGGTACCTGTTTTATTGCATCTAATAAAGGAATATTAACTTTTACTTGTTTAAAAATATCATATATATCAGAATTAAAATTTGATTTTTTTGTATTTTTCAATGCATGAGGGAATGGTGGTGACACTGTCTGTTGAACCTCCTCTTCGCAAGTTATGGGTTCCACTTCCTTACCCTTTGGAGTTGATTTATCATCATCTTCACAAGGTTCAAGAATGGATTTTTCCACAACCTTACCACTTCGAAGGGTAATAACAGATTTTACCTGATCCATCGGTTGAGTTCCAGAAGTTCCAGTTTGTGAATGATGATCCTTGGGATTAGGCAGAGGTTGTGAAGGAAATTTACCTTTCTCATGAACATTAAGTGCAGATGCAAATTTAGCAAGAGTATCTTTCAAATCTGTCATGGTTTGAGCAGTTTGAGTATTGATAGACTCTTGCTTTGCAATGAAAGAATTCAATGTATCTTTCAAATTTCTTTTCGGCGGAGGAACATAAGGTGCATAATTTTGAAAATTTTGTTGATTTTGAAAATGTGGTTGCGGAAATTGTGCAGCATTATCATTCATCCAACTAAAATTTGGATGGTTTCGCCAACCTGGATTGTAATTTTCAGAAAATGGTTCAAAATTTGGCCTTTTGTAATTGTTCAAAACATTGGCTTGTTCATGGAGACATTCTTTAAAAGAGGGCAAAGTGGGACAATCTTTTGTAAAATGATCACTTGTATCACAGATGTGACACGCAATTTCTTGAACAGATTTTAATTGACCATTCTTTTTCAATTCAAGTGCTTCAACTTTTCTTGCCAAAGAGGTAAATCTAGCTTGAAGATCATGTTCATCTTTGAGAGTGTACATACCTCCACCAGATGTAGGAGATTGAATCTTGTTTGATGGTTCGATTGTACCTATAGTGTCCCAATTTTGAGCATTTTCAGCTAATGAATCGAGATACTCAATTGCCTCGTTTGGATCTTTATCTTCAAATGTTCCATTACACATAAATTCAACCATTTGCCTATCTTTAGGTGTTAAGCCTTCATAAAATTGAGAAACAACTCTCCAAATTTCAAAACCATGATGTGGACAAAGATTAAGCAATTCTTTGTATCTATCCCAACACTGATAAAAAGTTTCTCCTTGTTTTTGAGTGAAAGTGATGATTTGCCTTTTGAAAGAATTTGTTCTATGAGATGGAAAAAACTTTTTCAAAAATTGTTGTTGCAATTCATCCCAAGTTCGAATGGATCCCGATCTAAGATTTTGTAGTCAAGTTTTAGCTTTATCTTTTAAAGAAAAAGGAAAAAGCTTAAGTCGAATGGTGTTCATGCTACAATTTAGATCATTATATGTGTTGCACACTTCTTCAAACTCTCGTAAATGCATGTATGGATTTTCAGAATCTAAGCCATGAAAGTTGGGTAAAAGTTGGATAATACCAGGCTTAAAATTAAAATGAGATGCATCAGGGGGAAAAACTAGACATGAAGGTGCACTAGTACGTGTAGGATTCATGTGATCTCTAAGAGTTCTTCGTCTATCATGATCATGTTGAGATTGAATTTCATCTTCATTTTCTTGGATGGGTTCTTCCGCCATGTTTTGTAAAAATAAAGGGTTGTTTCGAATGAGTCGACCACTAAGTGTACGTGACCAAATGCTCATGCAAATGCAAAAGAAAAAGAAAAAAAACACACAAAAGCAATAAAAAGAAAAATAAACTATAAAAAATATTAAATAGACTTGAAATTAAATTATACTTCCCCGGCAACGGCGCCAAAAACTTGTTGCGACTTTGATTGTTGCACTCCCAAGAGCAGGTTGTCCACAAGTAATATAATTCGGTGAGTCCGAATATCGTATCCACAGGGAAGCAAAGGTAATTACAAGTCCACTACAATGTCTTTTTGTTTTTGTTTTTGTTTCTTTTTAATTTTAATTGAATCTTTAATGGGTAAATTTTAATTGTTCAAATTTTAATTTAAGTAGTTGAGATTAAATGATCCACTCTTGGTATTTTAATAAAGTTAACATTAATGAACAATATTGAAATCCACTTAATAAAATGGTTCCAATATATTAAATAATCATATTTATATTATGTTATAAATTATTATCTCATAAATATATAATATATACCAAAACTTATAAATGTGGTCAACTATTTATTGTGCTATATATATATTTGTAAACACTAAATCAAGGTTCTCACTTTAAATGGTTGGTAAAACCAAACTAACATTTAAATGGTACCAAGAAAATATTATTATGATATATTTATATATAGTAAATCAAGGAATCCAAGTTAAATGGTTGGTAAAACCAAACTAACATTTAAATGGTTCCAAGAATTTAATATTATAATATATTTATATATAATAACTCAAGACATCCACTTTAAATGGTTGGTAATACCAAACTAACATTTAAATGGTTCCAAAAATTTAATGTAACATATAGCAACAATAAATCAAAACTCCCACTTATAAGTAGGGTGTAAAAATACTTAAAGAAATAAATATAACATAAACAATAAATAATGATTAAATAATATAAAACATAGATTCTTACCTTATAATAACCTTATTATCATGCCAAGAGCTTCACCTTATCATCTCAACTTTTGGAAGTTAGCTATTCATTATTCAAAGTGTAAAACTTTGAATATGAAATTAACATGCTAATTATATTTAAATGAAGAAATAAAAGAAAAATATAGAGAGAAATATTATGAACTCAAAGATTTGTTCATAGAATGAGGGATATCTCAATACATTACAATGCACCCCTATTTATAGCCAAATTTGGGGAGACAACCACAAATAAAATATTATTTTTTACACATAAGTCTTCATTGGTGTTCCAAGAAATTAATATTATATTACACATCACTTTTGAAAATCTTCTTCTCCGAATTTGCTTCTTCACATAAAATGAAACATGTGGATAATTGAGTTGTCTAGTTGTGGTATTTTTTTCAGAATATTTGACCAAGTAATTTGAGAGATATGGTCAAAATACTAGAGCATGGTAAAACTGCCACTCCTTTGGTAACTTTAATTGTTGCTTAATTTGATCCCACTTATGAGAGGATTTTTATCTCATGCTTGGCAACAATATTGTAGATCTTATAATCAACTTTCTACAGGTCCAAGAATCATCTTAATCCCATTTGCAACGCCAAGGTTATTCTTGTTTTATCGAACCTGTAAAAAAATAGTAAAAACTTATAACTACACAACAACTTATATTTTATACAATTTATTATAAAACATATAATATTTAAACATTTAATAAAACAAAAACTATATATTTATATTATAAAACATTTAATTAATGTACAATTTTTATGTTTATCATCATCCGAGCTAATCAGTTTGAGATCAAGCCAGCTATCATCCAGATGATTCAGAACACTGTTCAATTTGGGGGAAGTGCACTTGACGACCCTAATTCTCATATAGCTGACTTTCTTGAAATTTGTGATACTTTTAAGTTTAATGGCGTGTCTGATGATGCTGTTCGTTTGCGCTTATTTCCATTTTCACTGAAAGATAAAGCTAAGTCGTGGTTAAACTGTTTACCTGTAGGGTCTATCACTACATGGGAGGATATGGCAAAGGCATTCATGATCAAGTACTTTCCTCCGTCGAAGACTATGAAGCTTAGAGCCGACATTACTACGTTTGCTCAATATGAGAACGAGTCACTTTACGAGGCATGGGAGCGCTACAAGGACTTGTTGAGGAGATGTCCACACCATGAGCTACCGCTTGGGTTAGTTGTTCAAACTTTCTACTATGGTCTGATTACTCCTAACCGTACTATGATAGATGCTGCTGCATGTGGTAACTTACTGAGAAAGACGGCTGAGGAAGGATATGAGTTGTTGGAGGAGATGGCTGCTAGTAGCTATCATCCTCAGTCTGATAGGCAGAGACGAGGTGCAGGGGTCAATCAAGTTAATGATTTATCGGCGGTTTCAGCACAGTTAGAGGCTTTGAATAGAAAGATTGATGGGATGAGCATGAGTGGGTCGGCTATGCGTCTGCAAGAAATTTTATGTGATAAGTGTGGGGGTGAGCATGACGTGCAGGATTGCCAAGATGGCAATCCATTTTATGTGCCTGAGGGAGCACCGGTGAAACAAGTGGGTTTCCAGAACCGTCCTAGAAATGACCCTTATTCGAATACATACAATCCGGGATGGAGGAATCACCCAAACTTTTCGTGGGGAGGCCAAAACAGCCAAAATCGCCAACAAAGAGGTCCACCATATGGGATGCACCAAGGATTCAAGCCAGAGCCGCCTCGGGAGGAGAAGTCCAATTTAGAGCAAATGATGACTAAATTTATTTCTGCAACAGAGACGAGATTTCAGAATCAAGATGCATCCATAAAGGGGTTAGAGAATCAGATTGGACAATTGGCGAAGTTGATTGCTAATAGGGAGCAAGGAGCTTTGCCAAGCAACACGGAAACTAACCCAAGAGAGCATGTGAAGGCTGTGGAATTGCGGAGTGGAAAAGCACTCGAGTCTCATGAGGAAAAGACCAAGCATGGCGAGGATGAGGTGGAAAATCGAGGAGGTAAGTCTTCTAACTCTACATTTACACCTATTGCACAAAACAAAATTGTTATCCCTCCACCTTTCCCTGCCGCATTGAAGAAAGCTAAATTAGATGCACAATTTGGTAAATTTCTTGAGATATTTAAGAAATTGCATATTAACATTCCTTTTGCTGATGCTTTATTGAATATGCCAAGTTATGCAAAATTCTTGAAAGATATCTTAGCAAATAAGCGGAAGCTAGAAGATCACATGATGGTAAATTTGACTGAAAATTGCTCCGCTTTAGTTCAAAACAAGATGCCTCCTAAGCAAAAAGATCCAGGGAGTTTCTCTAAACCTTGCATTATTGGCGACATTAATTTTCATAGAGCTCTATGTGATCTGGGTGCGAGTATTAATCTGATGCCTTTTTCTGTGTTTAGGAGACTGGGCTTAGGTGAACCCAAGCCAACTAGGATGTCGCTGCAGCTGGCTGACAGATCTGTCAAGTATCCCCGTGGGATTATCGAAGATGTTTTGGTGAAAGTGGATAAGTTCATTTTCCCTGCAGATTTTGTGATACTTGACATGGATGAAGATGTAGAGATGCCTTTGATCCTAGGGAGACCATTCCTGGCTACAGAGAAAGCACTAATTGATGTTGAAGAGGGGAAGTTGAGACTGAGAGTTGGAGAAGAAGAAATTATTTTTGATGCTTTCAATACTCTCAAGCACACAATGCACAATGATAGTTGCTTTCGTATTGATGTCTTGGATTCTCTTGTTTGTGATTTTGTGCAGGAGGGATTGAAAGAACCATTGGAGGCCACTCTCCCTACTGAAAAGCAGGAGGACGAGCTAGACGAGGAAAAGATGGAGATGGTAGCTCACTTGAATGTCATTCCACCTTGGAGAAAGCAAGTGAGGCTTAGACTAGAGGAATTGGGAGACAGAAAAGATTTAATGCCTCAGAAGTCAAGCCTAGAGGAGCCACCTACTTTGGAGCTCAAACCACTACCTCCACATCTCAAGTACGTATATTTAGGAGAAGATAATAAATTGCCTGTTATTATTTCCTCTTCTTTGACAGATGATATGGAGAGTAAGCTCATGGGGGTCCTTAAGGAGCATAAAGGAGCATTCGCTTGGAAGGTTTCAGACATAAAAGGGATAAGTCCTTCGATCTGCATGCATAAAATTCTGATGGAAGATAAGTACTCACCTCTAGCACAACCACAAAGGAGACTCAATCCAAAGATGCAAGAGGTAGTAAAAGCTGAAACAATTAAACTTCTGGATGCAGGTATTATCTATCCTATCTCTGATAGTGCGTGGGTAAGTCCTGTACAATGTGTGCCTAAAAAGGGTAGGATTACTGTTATTACCAATGAAAAAATTGAGTTGATTCCCACTAGAACTGTTACGGGTTGGCGTGTGTGCATAGATTATAGGAAACTGAATGATGCAACCCGTAAAGATCACTTTCCCTTGCCATTTATCGATCAAATGATTGAACGATTAGCAGGTCATGAATTCTATTGCTTTTTAGATGGATATTCGGGATACAATCAAATCACAATTGCACCTGAGGACCAAGAGAAAACTACTTTCACTTGTCCTTATGGTACTTTTGCGTTTAGGCGTATGCCCTTCGGTTTATGCAATGCACCTGCCACATTTCAAAGATGCATGACCGCTATCTTTCATGACATGACTGAGAATTTCCTTGAAATTTTTATGGATGACTTCTCTATTTTTGGCTCCTCATTTAATGAATGTCTAGAAAATTTGAACTTGGTGTTAGTTAGATGTGAGGAGAGCAATTTGGTGTTGAATTGGGAGAAGTGTCATTTTATGGTTCAAGAGGGGATTGTGTTAGGACACAAGGTATCGGAGAATGGAATTGAGGTCGACAAAGCCAAGGTGGAGGTAATCAAAAACTTACCCCCACCTTCATCAATAAAAGAGTTAGAAGTTTCCTCGGGCATGCTGGTTTTTATAGGCGCTTCATCAAAGATTTTTCAAAAATTGCTAAACCTTTATCCTCTTTGTTGATGAAAGATGCTGAATTTAATTTTGATTCTACTTGTCTGCAGGCATTCGAGATACTCAAGGAGAGCTTGGTGACAGCACCTGTTCTGACTTTCCCTGATTGGGAGTTACCGTTTGAGGTGATGTGCGATGCGAGTGATACAGCTGTGGGTGCGGTGCTGGGTCAAAGAAAGAACAAGGTATTTCATACCATCTACTATGCAAGTAAGACTTTAAATGATGCTCAATTGAATTACGCTACTACTGAAAAGGAATTGCTTGCTATAGTATTTGCTTTCGACAAATTTCATTCATACCTTGTTCTGTCTAAAGTAACTGTGTATACCGATCATTCTGCCCTGAAATACTTGCTTGCTAAGAAGGATGCGAAACCTAGGTTAATTAGGTGGATTTTATTACTGCAAGAATTTGATCTCCAGATTCGAGATAAAAAGGGTGTGGAAAATGTAGTTGATGACCACCTATCTAGGCTTGAGCATGTTAGAATTAAGGGCAATGACGATGATATAGATGACTGGTTTCCTGATGAACAATTGCTTGAGGTAAATGCATGCCCTTGGTATGCCGATTTTGCAAATTTTCTTGTCACTGGCACACCTCCACCTAATTTATTATTTCACCAAAGAAAGAAATTCTTTTCAGACGTGAAATATTATTTTTGGGAGGAACCGTTTTTGTTTAAGATCTGTGCAGATTCTATGATAAGAAGATGTGTGGCGGAGGAGGAAACCAATCAAATTCTGAACCATTGTCATGACCGTGAGGTAGGTGGTCACTTTGGACCCATACGGACGGCGTCTAAGGTACTTGAATGTGGCTTCTATTGGCCAACTCTTTTTAAGGATGCTCGTTTGTATGTTTTCAATTGTGATAGATGCCAACGCACAGGTAATATTTCCAACCGTCATGAGATGCCTTTAAATAATATTATTGAGTGTGAAATATCTGATGTGTGGGGGATTGATTTTATGGGTCCTTTTCCTGCGTCTTTTGCGAATAAATTTATTTTAGTGGCAGTGAAGTATGTTTCGAAATGGGTGGAGGCGGAGGCTTGTGCCACTAATGATGCACAAGTGGTGTTAAAATTTTTGAAGAAACACATTTTTAATCGATTTGGTGCACCACGTGCAATCATAAGTGATGGTGGCACCCATTTTTGCAACAAAATTTTTGATAAACTGCTGGGCAAATATGGTGTCACCCACAAGGTTTCCACTCCATACCATCCCCAAACTAGTGGACAAGTTGAAGTGTCCAATCGAGAGATTAAGAGGATTCTAGAGAAGACGGTCAATGTGAATAGGAAGGACTGGTCCGTTCGGTTAGATGATGCTTTGTGGGCTTATCATACGGCTTTTAAAACACCTATAGGCACTACACCATATAGGTTGCTTTTTGGTAAAGCATGTCATCTACCAGTAGAATTAGAGCATAGAGCATATTGGGCGAACAAAGCACTAAACTTTGATTTTGCTCTTGCAGGTGAGAAACGATTGCTGCAGTTGAATCAGTTGGATGAGTTTCGAGGAAAAGCTTATGATCTGGCACTATCTTACAAGGAACGCACCAAACGAGCCCATGATAAACACATCGTACGAAGGGAATTTCAAGTGGGTGAGGCGGTGTTGTTATACAATTCTCGCTTACGCCTCTTTCTGGGCAAGCTAAAGTCAAGGTGGTCAGGACCTTTCACTATAGCCCAGGTGTTCCCATCAGGTGCAGTGGTATTGCATGATGGCAAGGAGGGGACGTTCACTGTGAACGCTCAAAGACTGAAGCATTATATCGGTGGCACATTTGAGCCACAAATTGGAGTCACTCGGCTCCATGACAGTCATTAAGGACATGGGTGACAAGTCGAGCTCTAGACTGTAAATTGAGAACTGCTTCTTCTCCTTTTTATTCTGTTTCTTTGTTAATTAATTGAATCATTTGCATTTAGGTAGTTGCATAGCATGGCATTCATTGTTTTTACTTTTATCTCAGTTTTTTTTCCGACAATGTCTCGCTAGGGCGGTCACAACTGACCGCCCCAGCGAGCCATCGCTTTTTAAAATCTTCATAATCGCCGCAAACGCCTCGCTAGGGCGGTCACTTTTGACCGCCCCAGCGAGCGTTTCTTTTTTTAAAACATTTTTTTTATCGAGATCCTCTCGCTAGGGCGGCCACAAGTAACCGCCCCAGCGAGGACTCGTAAGTTTCAAAAAATTTTTCGCCGAAAATCACTCGCTAGGGCGGACTCCTTTGACCGCCCTAGCGAGTCGCGACCGGTATAAAATTCTTTTTCTTTCTCTTCCCCAACTCCAACCCTACTCCTCCTCCACCAAACAAAAAAAATTCGGCGGCCTCCTTTCCTCTTTGGTGCTAAATCTCCTTCTTGTGTGATTTTTTCAGGGAAAAGTCTCCTACTTGGATGCTACACTCCACCGGGACGCGTTTACACTACAATTTCTTCTACTCCGGTCATCTTCCAAGGATTCCGGCGAGCTTCTCCGGCGAACTTCAAACATTTTCCGGCGACTTCAGACTCTTTGCACTCCCATCTCGACATGGCACCTAAACGGTCTAAGGTAACTCACGGTGCCTCTAGTTCTCGTTCGACTCCGTCTAATTTTGTTAATGAGAAAGCTCGGGAGCGGTTTGAGCATGCTAAACTACATAGAAAACCAATCCCTGAGCGAGGGTTTACTACATCTGCTATTCGTCATTTTCCGGAAGTCTTAGTAGAGGGACGAGGGTGGAGTAATTTTTTAGCACAACCGAATGCCGCGGTGGTTCCGGTTGTGCGTGAATTCTATGCCAATGCTCCGGAGGGGAGTGAGCATAAGGCATCTGTGCGGGGGCGTCTAGTCCCATATGATTCGAGAACTATCAATGACTTGCTGGGTTTACCGTCGGTGGATGACTCTGAGTTTCAGGCGTGGGTACTTAACCCGGATTATGATTTGATTATTCACACACTTTGTTATCCGGGCACCACGTGGAAACAACCGGGGACGTATACGGTTTTTCTTGAAAAATTTTTGAGAGTTGACGCGGCAATGTGGTATGCGTTTCTATCTAAGAGATTGATGCCGGTCGGGCATACGAGTGATGTCCAGCGTGAGCGGGCGGTTGTTCTGTATGCCATCCAGACTGGGATGGTGATTGATGTGGGCAGACTCATCTTTGGACAGCTCAACATGTGCATAAACAGCAGCAATTTGGCGTTTTATTTTCCGACGATCGTGACTGAGCTATGTGCCCGAGCGGGGGTGATATTTGCCGATGATGATGAGTGGCTACCACCGATGAGAGCTATTGATGACGCTCTTTATCGATCCAAGAGGGAGAAGAGACAGGCAGAGCTGCCCGAGGATGTATTTTTCGAGTATGGGGGAGCAGCTCAACCACCTCCGGCTTTAGGACATGCACAGCCACCTCCGCAGCCACGCCGCCGTGCCATGCGAGATCGCATCAACGAATTGGGCGCTTGGGCCACTTATCAGACTGAGTATCAGGCCGTTCATCAAGCTCATATTCAGAACGTCGAGTACTTGGTACAGGGGATCTCCACTTATTTAGGCATCGACACATCCGGACGGCCACCTGTACCCGCATACCCGCCACCCTTCCAGTTTCAGTATCATTATCCTATACCCCCAGCTGCTGACGAGGGAGTTGCACCGCCTGAGCATGACGAGGAGGAGGATTTCTGACCAGGGGAGTTTACTGTTTCCCCTTTCTTTTTATTTATTCTGTCGTTGCATTTGCATTCCTGAGTTTTTAGTTTTTAGTGTTTGTTTCGTTTTGTGCATTGAAGACATTGCACAACTCTAGTATGAGGGGGTGGGTAGATTGTTTTGGTTGTTTAGTTAATTGGTTATTGTTTTGGTTGTTTGGTTAATTGGTTTAGTTTCGTTGCATTTCTTTTGTTCAGTGTCGTTTATGTTGATTTCTTTTGTTCGGTGTCATTTATGTTGATTTCTTTTGTTGGGTGTCGTTTATGGTGAGAAGACATCGTTCATGAGCCAATGATGATGTGAATTGATAGTTTACAAAATTGTTGATTGGGTCACGTCGTGAATGATACTCTTGATTGTTAAAGCATGAATTTTGGGACAAAATTTGAACCTTTTGAGCACACATGTGTGGGAACTAGAACTTTGTAGGAATAATGGTGAAATTTGAAAGTTTTGTGTGGTTAACTTGAAAGGCACCATTTATGAGTTGATTTGGCATGTAAACCCGTGAAAATAAGTCGCTAATTGGGACCTTGAATGAAAAAATTTGATTTGCCTTGAACTTTACATTTACCTCTTTTCCATTGCACTGAATTAAAATGTCATACTCCTAACCAGCCGTGATCCAAAGTATTATATTCTTAGCCTAGGGAGTACATGTGTGAAAATTGTGCAATTAAAAAAAAACAGAAACAGAAAAAAAAAGAAAAGAAGGAGATGTAAGGTGAGGGGGAGCCGAAATAAAAGGAATGAAATTCTATTCCTAGGCTAAGAGTTGGAGATGTAAGGAGACGAGGAAAGTCAGACGAAAAGTCTTGACGATTGCACAATGAAAATGATCGGTGTACTCCCAACTTTTAGCCACTTGAGCTTATTTTCCTCCTTTTCGACACCCTTATCTGTACTTAAAAGTTGAATAAAGTTCAATTTATGGCTAGTGATGAATGGACACGGGGATGCATGCTAGTGAGACTTGTATTGAAGTGTTAATTGAGTGACTCGCATGATTTGATAATTGATCTATTTGAAGTATGAATGACTAGACCCATCATGACTCACACACACACGTCAAATTAGTGTCGGGATTTATGTGTAGATGAGAATGAGTATTCGGTTGCGATTTGACTTGATTGGTAATGGGAAAGTAAACTGAGGCATGAACATAAACGTTGTTAACTCACCATTGACATTTACTCGTGTTAGTTTTTTTTCTTGGTTGAGTTTTCTTTTTGTGTTTGTTGAGTTTGTTAGAATCTCGTGCTTTAACCTATTTTACTCGAGGGCGAGCAAAAAGTTAGTGTGAGGGGGTTGATAGGACTCGTTTTTACGTGTTTTTAGTGTTGGTTTTGAGTCGCATTCATGCATCATATTAGTTTGTTTTAGTTTAATTTAGCATTATTTAGCATATGGCTGATCTCGTGTATTTTGTGGTTGTTTTGTAGGAATTGGACCGAAAAGTGGGATTTTATTTAGCAAAGCAGCGAAGAGATCTCGCTCTAACCGCCCCAGCGAGCATTTTAATTTGGTCGAGTAGTTGTTGCGCGAGTGTCTCGCTAGGGCGGTCAAAAGTGACCGCCCCAGCGAGAATGTTGGTCTAGACGAGGAGTTTTTGCGTGAACCTCTCGCTAGGGCGGTCAAAAGTGACCGCCCCAGCGAGACCATGGACATAGCCGATGATTTTAATTCGAGAACTACTCGCCCCAGCGGTCAAAAGTGATCGCCCTAGCGAGCGACGAGATCCAAGAAGATTTGTTTCCAAGTTTTGTGGACTCTATCTTACACCATATACCTAACACACGAGAGAGGCGGCGTTTTGGGCGATTTTTCATCACTTTCATCAGATTTTCTTGGAGGAAAGGCTAGGAGCAAAGGAGATTTCGAAGACTTCGAGATTTCCACGCGTCGTGGCCGTCATCCGTCGTCATCTTTAGTATTTTCATTATTCAGTTTTTAATTCTTAGATTGTTGTTGGTTTTTATTATGAATTTTAGTAGCTAAACTCTAGATTTGTTGGGATTTGAGGGGATCCTACCCCGTACTCGTTGTTTAACATTATTTCTCGACGTTTTTATTAGTGATTTGTTTATGCTATTGTTCTTTCTTGTTTCAATCGAAGCTTAGCTAACTTCCTTTGATTATTTCATGTTGTTAATGATGTCGAGAGAATAATTAACAATAAGATCACATAGTATAAACCACGGATTTACAATTTTAGTATATATACGGAATTGGGTACGTGTCGATAGTGATAGTTCACCCGGATGAAAGCTAGTGGATTCCATAGAACGTAATGCATTCGTGAACTGTTAAATAATTGAGGATACATGATTACTGCATGTTTATGATTAGTATTAATATAGCTCGACAGAGGATATTAATTAGTCTAGGGAATTCCGTCGAATGCACAAGTAAAAGTCGAGTATAATTATTTGAACACGAGCGGTAGGTGAACTGATAATTCCCAAAAAATTCGTTTCTCATTTGATTTTAATCCAATTTAATCATTGATTTCTTGATTACTTTTTCTTGCACTTTAATTATTTTAGTTATTAAATTCACTTTAGTTTAATCACCAACTCAATCTATCGTTGCTAAAGAAATTTACTTGAAAATAAAGATATTGTAACGCAGTCCTTGTGGAACGATACTCGTATTCACTTACATTTATTATAACTTGACTATCGTGCACTTGCGATATTTAAATCGAGCTTTTAATTATACAACAAATTTTGGGACCATTCACTGTGCAAGTTTTGCTCGATCAGTGATCGGTGAAAATCTCACACTTGGCTCCATAAAGATAGTGTCTCCAAATCTTTAGTGCGAACACCACTGCAGCTAATTCAAGGTCATGTGTTGGGTAATTCTGTTCATACGGCTTCAACTGTCTGGACGCGTATGCAATCACCCTTCCCTCTTGCATGAGTACACATCCTAAACCTTCTTTGGATGCATCACTATAGACGGTGTAGTCCTTACCTTCCATAGGTAATAAAAGCACTGGTGTGGATGTAAGCTTCTTCTTCAAAGTCTCGAAGCTTTGCTCACATTTTTCACTCCATTGAAACTTAGAGTTCTTCTGTGTGAGCTTGGTGAGAAGTATGGCTATTGAGGAAAATCCTTCAACAAATTTTCGGTAATAGCCTGCTAGTCCCAAGAAGCTTCGTACCTGTGTCACATTCTTTGGTGTAGGCCAATCCGAGATTGCCTCCGCTTTCTTAGGGTCCACAGATACTCCTGCTGCTGATATTATGTGTTCCAAGAATGCGACGCTCTCTAGCAAGAATTCGCATTTCTTGAACTTGACGTATAGTTCCTTTTCTCTCAACTTCTGTAGGGTGAGACGAAGATGTTCTTTGTGGTCTTCTTCACTTGACGAATATACTACAATATCGTCGATGAATACCACAACAAACTTGTCTAGAAATGGTTTAAACACTTTGTTCATGAGATCCATGAATACTGCCGGAGCGTTTGTTAATCCGAACGACATCACTGTGAACTCATAGTGTCCGTACCTTGTCCTGAAGGCTGTCTTTGAGATATCGTCTGATTTGACCTTCAATTGGTGGTAGCCTGACCTTAAGTCGAGCTTGGAAAAGACTGAAGCTCCTTTGAGTTGGTCAAACAAATCATCAATCCTTGGAAGCGGATACTTGTTTTTGATTGTGATCTTGTTCAGCTCTCTGTAATCGATACACATCCTCATACTTCCGTCCTTCTTCTTTACAAATAGGACAGGAGCTCCCCATGGAGATGCGCTTGGTCGGATTAGCTTCTTGTCCAACAACTCTTGAAGTTGCTCTTTGAGTTCTTTCAACTCTGCTGGAGCCATTCGGTATGGTGCTTTTGAGATTGGTGTAGCATTGGGCACTAAGTTAATCTCAAATTCCACTTCGCGATCAGGAAGTTTGACCGGGAGTTCTTCAGGAATGACATCCGGAAACTCTTGTACTACCGGAATCTCTTCTAGTGTCAGTGTGGTTCCTTCTTTTACCTCGCTTAACATAGCTAGGTAAACTTCTTCTCCACTTTTCATGGCCTTCCAAGTTTGAGAAGCAGAAAGAAGAGTCTTTCGTTCTTTGGTCTTGCCACGAAATAATAGTTTCTCTTGGTGTGGAGCTTGGATAGTTACCGTCTTTCCATGACATTCTACTAAATCATGATTCTTGGCTAACCAATCCATTCCAAGAATTAAGTCGAACTCCATCATGTTTAGTTGAATCAGGTTTGCCTTGAAATTCTGATCTTCTATGAGAACATTAATATCCCGATATAGAGTGCGAGTTTCTAAAATTCGATTAGCAGGAGTTGCTACTCTATATGGTTCTTCTAAGTTATCAGGCTTAGCTCCTAACTTCTTGGCAAATCTCTTAGACATGAATGAATGCGTAGCACCACAATCAAATAACACATAAGCAGGTGTATTATCGATTAGAATGGTACCAGCTACGACATCATTCGAGTTGTCAGCCTCTTCTTGAGTGATAGCATAGACTCGAGCATTTGACTTGTTCTGGAAGAGGACATTGAGCAATGCGATGGTCCATATTTCCACAACGGAAACAAGCTCTAGAATTCCTACAACATTCACCCGTGTGTGTGAATCCGCAAGTTTGGCACTTGACTCCTTCTTTGTTTGATTGAGAAGAAGTGGTTCCTTTGGATGGAGCACTGGTAAATTGGTTGTTTGCAAACCTAGGCCTCTTGAATTGCTGGCCCGATTGGTACTGGCTTGGCTGAGGACGTTTGAGTTTGTTCTCGTCTTCACGCCTCTTGATGTCATTCTCAGCCCTGATGGCGGCTCCCATCAATTCCTCAAAACTTTTGGGTTCTATAACGGCAAGGGCAGATTGAATACGGCTGTTCAATCCCTTCTTGAAGCGATGCATCTTCAAAGCTTCGTCTCCCATGATGGTTGGGGAGTAAGTTCCCAATGAGTGGAACTTGGATGAGTACTCTACCACTGTCATGTTTGGTTCTTGCACCAAGCTTTCGAATTCTGACAGCTTCTGCACTCGAACTGCTGTTGGAAAGTACTGCCTCAGAAATGCCTCTCGGAACCTTTGTCAAATGATAGGTCCCGCCTCTAACATAGCTGGTGAGACTCCTTCCCACCATTTGACAGCTTTATCGACAAGAAAAGGTGTAATCACCTCTACTCTGATCCTTTGGGGAACCTCAAGTAGTCGAAGATGATTTTCCACCTTTTTCATCCAATTTTGTCCGACCTCTGGATCGGTGCTTCCATCGAAGTTAGGGACTCTTGCTCTTCGGAGAGCCTCATAGTGCTGCTTAGTCCCATTCTGAGCTGGAGGTGGTGGCGGTGGCTGGTTAGCATTAGGGTTCACTAACCCTTGTAACGTGGTTGCCACAATCGTGGCTATAGCCATTAAATCCACTTGGCTGAGGCCAACTGCTGGTGGCTGTTTTTGTTGTTGTTGTTGTTCGTTCTCATCGTTGCGGTTGTTGTTACGGTTGTTGTAGCGAGGGTTGCGGTTGTTTCTCACTGGTCTTCCGTCCATTTCCTACAATTATGAAAGTTCTAAGGTTGATGACAGAATAGAGACTAAACAAAAGAATCACAATGATCGAGTAATTGCTCCAAAATTAAATATGAACCAATGGATAGAAATAATCTTTTATTGATTCCTCAAGAAAGTGCAATTACAAATGAACTTTGAAAATGAAACAGAAATGTAAATGGGACAAGTGTCACAGGACTACTACTAATGTTCTAATCTATCACTTCTCCCAAATCTAAATCCATATGATCCTCTTCAACTTCCTCTTCTTCTTCTTCGGGATCCTCCTCGGGTTCATCTTCATGGTTGGCTATTACTGCTTCGAGATGTTCAATATGCCCATGCAGAACCGCATTCTGGTCGCTAAGAACTTCAACAGTATCTTGCAACTCTTGAATCTGAGCATTAGTCTGTGTACTATACTGATTATGCTGGTGCACGAGTTGGTGATTTTGATCCTTAAGCACTTGGATCTTCTCAGCCAAGGTGTCACGTAACCCAATGAATTCGGCAACAGTCTCTTGCGAGGTCTCAAACTCTTCTTGAGTCTTCCTATTCCTCTCTTCTGCTTCATGCAGATAGTGAGCATATCGTTGAACATCATTTCTCAAGTGTTCTGCTCGATGCTCTAATTCATCTTTGTCCAGCTCTAGACAATATTTATGTTGCTTGAGTTTCTCTAGCTTCCTTTCTAGGCTCTTAATGTAGCTACTCTGGTCAGCCATATCCTACATCCAAAAACATGAGATTCAAGTTTCAGAAATTATCTCAAGAATATAGGTCGAGTTATAGACAAATACTGGAATGAACAGAATCAGTACTGCCCATACAATTAACAGAAGAAATAGCTCAAAAATTTTCGGTCTCAGAATGGTGTGAAAATTTTACTAAAAATCCTTCACATCAAGAACATGAATGGTACCAAGTTTGGTGCAAAAATACTAAGTCAATTGAAAATGAAAATTCCTCAAAGTTTCAAAATTTTGGAAAATTTTACGGAAATGATGATATCACTATCTAAACGATGGATTTTGGGGTTCGTCGGCGGTGCTAGAATGAAAGTGGTTCTAGGTTAGGTTCTCCTCGTCGAGAGATTTCCAACGCCTACTTTTAATAGTAAAAATTCCTCCTGGATCAAAAGTTATGGCCGTTTGAAGTTTGCGCGAAAAACACCTCAACTTCCATGCCATTTTGCGAAGTCTACTGCATGCGTCTACTGGAATTCACTTGCTACTGCAGTTCTGATGCTACTACATTCAGTCTGCTACTTTTCAAGCATTGTCTGCTGCATTCCGAGTCTACTGACCCAGTCTTCTGCATTCAGATCTATTGGTTTCCTTCTACTGGTTCTGGTTTCAGACTACTGGTCTTATCCGACTGTTTTTCGTCTACAGGTTTTGGCCTACTGAATTTTTATTTATTTTTTTAAACTCGTTTCAGTAGTCTATTACAGTAGCTTATTTTCAGTAGTCTATTTCAGTAACCTTCAGAATTTATTCTCAGAAGTCTATAAGAACTTATTATTTCAAGTTCCTCCTCCCCAGATTATGAAACCTGGTTCTGCTCTGATACCACTTTAATGTCACGCCCCGGGACGGGGGTTGGTTGACACCGGCGTTGCTCTCCAATTTACATTCGAAAACAACAAGCCTCAGAAGTACGAAATTCAGAAACCAGTCTTTTATTCATAAATACTGAATATTCAATGTCTGATACAAACTCGAATAATTAATGTTTTACATCGGAAATGTAAAACAAACCAGACTTCACAATGTCTTACAGACGCAGCGGAAAACAACATAAATAAAATTGAGAATTGACAATCTTCTTCACCAGCCCCAGAACTGGATTTGATCCTCTTCTTCTAGCTTCTCTTCATCGTTCTTATCTGAGAAGTTTTGGTGGGTGAGTGATATGGTTGTCACTCAGTAAGCGGGGGCGGGAATAACTCCCAGTTTTCGAAATCATTTTCATACAGAACAGTAATACGAAAATATAAAGAAATTCTTATTTTCATAACAGAAATCAGTGTTCAGTGTTCAGAAATCAGTAATCGGTATTCAGTAGTCGGAAATCAGAAGTTTAGCAAATAAGCACTGAGCACATTCGTGAATTTCATGGCTAAACTGATATCAGTCCCCTATATGTTCTCTCCTCTAAGGGGTGAGGCCAGTAATCAGTAATCAGTAATCAGTAATGTTCAGAATATATATTCCTACCATTAGTTCACTAAGTTTCAGTGATTCAAAATTCACATATCAGAAATCGATCATACAAAACTTTGCTTTAAAACATAAATTAACAAACTGGATTTCAAGATACTATACATAAGCCCACTTACAGTAATTTGCTGGAGAGTTTCGGTTGAATTCTGGAAATAGGCTTGCTCTCGCTACTGCTTTCTACTGCCCGAAAATAAGCACTCTCTTATCTCAAATATTTCAAGTGATAATTCAAGATTTGTGTAACACCAATTCAGAGGTTGAAGGTGCTATTTATAGGCAAATATTCTGACTGTTAGCTTCTCATTTAATGGCCATAATCTGCCATTAACAACCTTTATTCCGTGATAAATGTTTCAGTTACAAGTCTAAGCTGAATCAGTAACTGTCTGCTGGAATTCGCTTTTCTGTTGCTGGATTTTGTCTGCTGGATTCGGTCTGCTGGATTTTGTCTGCTGGAAAATGTCATCTTCTGAAATATGAGTTGCTGCTGGAATTGTAGGCTTCTGCTGAAATTGGCCAGCTGCTGCTACTGCTGGAATTTCAGGTTCTCACACACACCCATGGACCCATGGTTCCATTTTTTCTTCTTAAAATCTCGAAATTGACACATTATCGAACCACACGAGCCATCTCACAATTTACTCGAGCCATGGTCGAGCCACCTTGAGCCAAACCCAAGCCAACCCACCTAGGCACCCTCTTGACAAAGCCCAAGCCCCTGAACCTAGCCCTAGCTCACTAAAACTCACTTGGACAGAAGCATACAATTGGACATGGAAGGGAACTCACGACTATGGAGTCCTAGCCCACTAGGACATTTCCAGCCGAGCCACCACCGAGCCTACCTAAGCCTAACCAACCTTGGACCATGACCAGACCCAACCCACACCAGCCCAGACCCTGGACCCCACGCACGAGCCACCTGAAACCAAGACAACAGCTTGCGCGTTACCTTGGAGCTCTCTCGAGCCAGCGGCCAGCCCAGCCACTCCAGCCCCAGGCTCAGCCCTTGCCCATCATCCTTAGACACTATAGGACCCACCTGGACCCCTAGGACCTAGCCCTAAGCCACGCCGAAGCTTCCTGCAACCAGGTGTGTGCTGCGGCCGAGAAACTTCTCACGCGAGGACTCTTCGTGCCCCCAACCAGGTCCCTTGCCCTTGTGCCAACACCAAGCCCAGCCCCTTATGAACCCTCTCAGGACTCTAACCAACATATCCTGGACCCCTGACCCCAACCATGAAGCCCCCACGCTGCTGCTCTCTTCTCGGGTAACTTGGGGAAGAGTCCTTGTACGCTTGGACTCTTGCCTAGCCATCTAACTCGAGTCCTAGCGTGGCTAGGACTCCTCCTGACCCGACCACGTCCTAGCCCAGCTTTGGTTGAGAAAAAGCCAAGCCTTGCAGTGGTTTACCCCATAAACCGAACCTTGGTCTTTAAATCATGCAACTTCAGTTCCAGCTTTTGTTCTCTACGTGGGCAGTCTGTGGTGGTGTTCTAGGACTCTTTTAAACGTATAAAAAAATGCACCCAAAAAGTCCTAATCATGGCTTCCCCTTTAACCACAAAATAATCATGTTTTTGGAACGGATATCAAGCTTTAAAAATCCCTTTTGATGCATAAACGAAAATAAAACAAAGTGTCCCTTGTTTTTCATGCAAAACATGGTTAAAAAAATACTATGGTGTGATGGATGAGTAAAAGAAAGATTATGGCGTGCCTTTGCGTTTTAAACGCACGATTTTACGTTGACAAATCAAAAAATGACGACGAGGAGACGACAGCATGTACCATTGCAAACTTTCGAATTTATCTCTTAATTTAACGGTGTGTGTGTGTCGTGTATTTGAGTGGAGTGGAGAGTTTTGAGCTTGTAGGGGAGGTGGGCATGTGAATGGTATGGGTTAAGGGGTAGGATATTGGGTTTAAATAATAATTAAAAAACTAAAAAAGATTTAGGCCCAATAGGCCATTAGTGCAAAATCATTCGTATTTTTGTTGAAAAACCAGCACCGATAAAATTTACGTCCCGACGTATAAAATCACTTCAAAACTCCTTATTTTTAAAAATAAGAAAAAGCATCAATCATATTTTAAATAATTAAAAACAATTATTTAATAAAAGCATTTTCGATTTTTCAGCCATCGGTCTCCGTTCCTTGACCGCAACTCGAATAACATTTAAAATACATTTTAATGCAACAATGCAGAAAAGTATTTTGAACATGTCAATATGCACAACATAATGAATTTATGTAATTAAAAAAATTAATTGAAATACATAAGGAATTTAATAACTTGTATGCATGTGGTTTGCGTAGACCTTCAAATTTTCAGGGCGTTACATTTTAGAACTTTGACTGTATTCAGATATCATGTCTCTCAGACGCGCCCATAGCACTGACCGACAGGATGATACTACTAGAGGCGATAGAGGCCTCCCATCACCACCGCCACCGCCAGGGGACGCAGCTACTCGAGTCCTCGAGGGCATTGCTAGAATGATGGAGCAGGCGCAAAAGGCTCCCAGACCCTAGACGGACATATATGAGCAGTTCAGAGGGCTCAACCGGAAGGAGTTCTAGGGTACCACTGGCCCTTTCGCGGCAGAGGGTTGGATTCGGTTATTGGAGCTACATTTTCAGTATCTGCAGATGAGAGATGACGACCGGGTCAGGTGCACCACTTACATGTTGAGAGATGACGCATCACTTTGGTGGGAGGGAGCCGCTCATGGGGTGGATTTGGCTACTCTCACATTGCAACGTCTGCTACTCGTTTTCTTAAAAAGTGATAATTTTTTTTTTCCAAACCTCACATAGCATTCGGCCGAATCATAAAATATTTTGGAACCATTTTAAAAGTAAAACAACCAACTATTTTATCAACCCAAAAACATTATTTGAAAAGTATAGCACAGATTATAACATCTCAAAAACCACTCATAAATAAATCGTCGTAAAAATATCTTTCACATAACTTAAAATAATAAAACATAACTAGTGCAGAAAACTAGTATCGGTCCTCGGGCTATGTGAACCTTCAGTCCAGCAAAGTCAAACATCAAGACCTCCATTAACATTATTATCATAACCACCTGCATCAATCACACCTAGTGAGTCTAAAGACTCAACACACCATAATATTGATAACAACATAATACATATACAGATAACATACAACAGTGAAAAATACTTGTAATTAAAATATCGTTTTCATGAAGATGCATAAACTTTAAACATAACCATTTTCATAAACATTTTCATGATGCATAAACCTTAAAAACATTTTCATAATCCTTTTTCATAAACATATAAATGTCATCCTCAACATATTTTTATTCATATTATCATCAACATATACATATTCCTTTTTCCTTTCTTTGAATTCAGATCGTTAATTGTGACTTTCGTGTTCGTCTACGTCTACGTGTTGGGCGATGGATCCATCTACATGTAACCACAGTACTGGGCGGCAGGGACAACAACAACACTCTCACCGGTCAACTTGGCATTGGCCTTACGTATTTACATATAATCTTATACATCTACATATCCGTATCTAAGAAAACACGATCGTCGGGCTCCCACTGGGACCATAACCCTCACGATATCTCCAACATATCATCGTATTAGTCACAATTACTTCACTTCCTTCAACGTTTCATATTATTATTACTTTATAAAATTTAAACATGCATGTAACGTTTTCTTTTAAACCAAGTATGCAACATGTCTTTTAAATGTCTATAATTAAACCATAAAATCCATAAACGTTTTAAAAATAACATTTTAACATATACATATCCATGAACATTTAAAATAACTTTTGAACATATAAAAATTCATAAACATTCCAAATATCATATTAGCATATAAAACAGAATTCAGGACACTGCCATTACGTTTACTAATTTCTAGGTGTAAAATGACCGTTTTACCCCTAGACGTAAAATTTCACATTTTAGACTTTTTCTTAATTCCAATGACTCTCACATGTCCAAAATAATTATTTAAGTTTACATGAATTTTCTCATATTTTTATTTAGCTTAAATCGAGGACTTTTAAATTAAATTTTAAATAAGACGTATTACTACGTTTTAATCCCGAATTAAACCAAACCTTAGTATAAAATTCCCAAATTAAACAATTAGACTTTTAATAATTATTTGAGCTTAAATAAAATTTTCAATAATTTTATAAATCTTAAAACTACGCGTTTCAATTAATTCGTTAATTAGCATTTCGTGAGACGATTAAATCCCGAATAAATCCAAACTCATTATTTTGATCCCAAATTTTAAACATAACATTTTAAAGATTTATTCTACCCTTCCAAGTCATGAGCCAATCCCATGGACCCATTGATCAAATTTTCCTTCTTTAATTTTTGTTTTTGAAACAGTAACAAACACACCGAGCCATCTCTCAATTTACTTGAGCCACGCCCGAGCCACCTTGAGCCAAAACCTAGCCAACTCACCTAGGGATCCTACTGACCAAGCCCAGCCCAAAAACAAGCCTTGGCCTGCTCAAAAGCCTCCTGGAAACCGATCCAAATTCTGCCCCTTGTGTGTGTGACTCCTTTCTCTTCCCCAAGACTCTTAGCCAACTAGGACACCTCAAGCCCTTAACCACCTGACCCCTCATGACCCTCACCTTACCCGGACCACGCCTATACCCAGCCCAGACCTAGCCCAGCCCCTGAACCCCCACATCGAGCCACCAAAACAGTACATCAGTCCTCGCGCGTAGCTTGATTCTCTTACGTTTCATCAAGTTCTTTCGAGCCACAGCGCACCCACTTGCACCGACTCCTGGCCCGACCCCTACCCATCACCCTAGGACCCTGACAGACCACCTAGCTCGCGCCCAGACCAAGCCTTGGCCCCTAGAACTCTCGGCCCCCTTCCCAGAATCCTGCAGCGTGAAGTCTCCCCTCACGCTAGGACTCTTCCAGCACACCTAGCGCGACCCCTAGCCACCCTAGGACCCAACTCAGCCCTAGACTGAGACCAATCCTAACCCTGGATGAGCCTTGGTCGAGCCCCATCAACCCATGAAACAGTAGCCGCACCCATGAAGGCACATACTCTCACGGTTCTTGTTCGGTTAAATTCCTACAGTTACATCTTTATTCTACCCATGTTTGCAGCGTTTTGGGGGTGATTAGGACTCTTTAAACTTGTGTAACACATACCCCTAACCCTTCCTAATCATAGCAGCACCTTAGATACATGAATTTCATGAATTTTGGATCAAATTACATGTTTTTAAAACCATATAATATGAATATTCGAAATTAATAAGTTGTGTGCCTTGTTTTTCATGCAAAACAATTTTAAATAATTACTATGGTGTGAAAGATTAGAAAAGAAAGAAATATGGCGTGTCTTTGCGTTTTAAACGCACGATTAATCGTTGACAATTGACGAAGAATGGAGCAAGAACCTTGGCTTGAATTTCCTTGAGCTATCCTCGATTTTCTCCAAATTTTGGTGGTGTGTGGTGTCGTGTATTTGGGGTGAGAAATTCAGAAAGTGGGGCGTGTGATTTGCATAGAAAGTGTAGGGTTTTGGTAAGGGTTTACATATTATATATTAATCAATTCACTAATTAAGGCTATAGGCCTATTAAGCATAAGTTTAGGCCCATTAATGCTTGATTAGGATTTAATTAAAATATAAAAATAGTTTTGGTAAAAATAATTTTGTGAATTTAATAGCCGGGTTGCCAAAACGTTTGTATTTTTGTTGAAAACCCAACACCGATAAAAATTACGTCCCGACGTATAAAATCACTCAAAACCTCCTTATTTTTAAAAATAAGAACAAGTATCACCCATATTTTAAATAATTAAATATAATTAACCAATAAAAAATTTCTATTTTTCAGCCTTTGGTCTCCGTTCCTCGATCGTAACTCGAATATCCTTTAAAAATACATTTTAATTCAACCATGTAGAAAAGTATATTTTAAACATGTAAATATGCACAACATAATTAATTCATGCAGTTAAAACATTTAATTAAAATACAAGAGAATTTAATAATTACATGCTTGTGGTTTGCGTAGACCTTTAAATTTCCGGGGTGTTACACACATGGAGTCAGTTCAAAGAGATTTTCTAAAGAAAAATTTACGTAAGCATGATTTTTATAAGTTGTGAATATAATAACACGTTTTGAAGGAAGGGAGTTGGTTGTGACTAATACGATGACATGTAAGGCCAAGACTCAGTGGATTGGTAATACCGTCGCCGGTATTATACGTAGATGGATCCATCGCCTAATACGATGATACTAAAGTTACAACTAATGAACGAAATTCAAATTAAGAAACCGAGCACGTATATATTATGAACATGTTTATGCTTCAACAGGTCATGATTATGCATACGACCTTTTAAGATCATGAAATGTATTTTTATTACGATATTTTTCACTGTTGCCTGTTATGTATATGTATTTGCTATAACATTACAGGTGTATTGAGTCTTTAGACTCACTAGGTGTGAATGATGCAGGTGAGCATATTGATAAGGAGATTGGAGGTGCCGAAGATTGAGTAGACAGAGTTGGATGTGCGCCCGCGAACTCGAGAACCGTATTTTCCGCACATTACGCTTGAATTAGAGCGGATGGATATTTTCATATTCATTCATTTTATTATGTTGATGGGTGTCAGGATTTTTACCAGTTTCATGTTCGCATTATTTTAAAATGAAGGCTATGGTTGATGATTTCCTTTTTTTAAAACTGCAGTATTTTAATGTGTTAGTTGATTTCTGTTATTTAAAAACCTGTAATTTCCAGCGATATCACAGGTATGTATAAGATGGTAATTTTCGAAAACGAGTTTACAAAATAAAAATAAAAATTCTAGCGGTATCTTTTAGATATAGGCGTTACATGACCAATTGCTCATTAATTCAAGTCATACTGAAGTCTGAATACATGTATTTTTTTTAATTTAAAAAACTCGATTAATTATTTTTGTGGTGCCATTCATATGTTTATTTATTTCCAAGAAACCAAGACTGGAAAAAGGAACCAAAAAATATAAAAAAATGAAGCACAGCCATACAATGAGTGTGAGGCTAAATCCATCACAAAAATCTCATCCAATCCACTCTCTTTCTCCAATCCACATTCATACGATCCCCTTACTCCACCACAAAAAAAAAACCCCATATCTCAACTCATTTTGCCACTCCAAAAAAACCATAGACAAAAGCAGAAACAGCAGCAGCAACACTGCTAGCTAGCTGCACCAGCTCAAGAAAATGGCCACAGCTGTTATTTCATCTCTGCAGGTCGACTACTAGCTACTTCACACTCTCTACATCTTTCATATTCATTTACTTCAACAAGTTTACCATTTCACTCTATATGCGCGTGTATGTGTGTGTGTGTACATGTATATGATGCAAGAAAAGATGCATACTGCAGGTGGGCTGCAGCAAAGGCCTCTCAGAGTTTTCTGGCCTCCGTAGCTCATCATCAGCACTTCCACTTACCCGGAGACTCAAGGACGACTTCGTATCCGTCATCTCCTTCCAGACATCAGTTGTAAGTTCGTACTTCTCTCAGATTCTCATCTGCATGGTGATCTAAACACGCCCACCTATGCCTCATGAATAAATGACAGATTGGCGGAAACAAGAACAAGAAAGCAGTTGTGGAGGCCAAACTGAAGGTGGCAATAAATGGATTTGGAAGGATCGGAAGGAACTTCTTGAGGTGTTGGCATGGAAGAAAGGACTCCCCACTGGACGTGATCGTCGTTAACGACAGTGGAGGTGTTAAACAGGCCTCTCACCTTCTGAAATATGATTCTACACTTGGTACATTTGAGGCAGATGTTAAGGCCGTCGGTGCCGATGCCATCTCCGTCGATGGAAAGATCATTAAAGTCGTGTCGGATCGTAATCCAGTCAATCTCCCTTGGGGGTAAACAGAAATATATAACCAACCAGTATAAGTGTATAACAACTTTTGTTTTGTTTTGTTTTTATTTCATATCTCGTGGGCTGTGTGACAGGGAAATGGGGATTGATTTGGTAATTGAGGGAACTGGAGTGTTTGTTGATCGAGATGGTGCGGGGAAACACATTCAAGCCGGAGCAAAGAAGGTTCTTATTACAGCACCTGGAAAGGGAGACATTCCTACTTATGTTGTTGGTGTGAATGCCGATGATTACAACCACAACGAGTCCATCATTAGCAATGCTTCCTGCACAACCAACTGCCTCGCACCTTTTGTTAAAGTGCTCGATCAAAAGTTCGGTAAGCACTTGTTATAAACCGCTTGATCTATAAGCTGAAGTCGAGCGCATGAGACATTAAACTCATGAGCTAGTTTCATACTTTAAGATATACAAGTCGAAATCCAAAACATATGCGCCTAAAATTAATATGCATGCAAACAAGTGATTGTGGACCATATCAACACAGGCTCGCGGTTAAAATCTCAGGACATATCTAACCAAATATGAAGGGATTACATCTCTTGGATTTTGAATGTGTAAACTAATGAATCTGATTCTGTTTCCGAAAATCATTTGTTCCAAAAATAACAATAAATTTTGAATTTAAAAGGGATTAAAAATTCTAACTTCACACACTCCCCAGTTTTCCGGGTCTTTTGAGAGTATAATATAACTTATAGTCAGGATATTTTTATTCAATCAGACTGAGGTAAGAGTACATTATGTCCCATGTAGGTATCATAAAGGGAACAATGACCACGACACACTCCTACACAGGAGACCAGAGGCTTCTTGATGCAAGCCACCGTGATCTGAGACGAGCAAGAGCCGCAGCACTGAACATAGTGCCTACATCTACTGGTGCAGCAAAGGCCGTCGCCCTTGTTCTTCCCCAACTCAAAGGGAAGCTCAATGGCATTGCCCTTCGTGTCCCCACCCCTAATGTCTCAGTGGTGGACCTTGTCGTCCAGGTCCAGAAGAAGACATTTGCAGAGGAAGTGAATGCGGCATTTAGAGAGGCAGCGGATAAAGAGCTCAATGGGATCTTATCGGTTTGTGATGAACCACTTGTTTCAGTGGACTTCCGTTGCAGTGACGTATCATCCACTGTGGATTCATCCCTGACAATGGTCATGGGAGATGATATGGTTAAGGTTATTGCTTGGTACGATAACGAATGGGGCTACTCACAGAGGGTTGTTGATCTTGCTGACATTGTTGCCAACAATTGGAAATGATATTATTAAAGGCGAGATCGTATATATTTATTTGATATATTGTAGGTATTCATTTCGTTTTGGAATTGTAACGAGGAAGAAAACTGTTGGAATATCGTGTATTTCTCGTGTCCAAATCGCAGCGAAAGTTTTGAAATTTTTATTTTGACAATAAAATAATTTGGACACTCGTATTGTTTAAATTGAATAAACATTCATAATAAGTTTAGTAAATATCTTTAGTGAACAATTTTCACTTGGATCCAACTACTCCGGTATAAGCGGACATAGCTCTTGTTGTAAATCCCTACGAACTTTAATCAAAATCCATTCTTTGATATTCGAATCAGGTCCACGACTAGAACAAAGGTTCCTTTCTTTGCGTTGGAGATTAAAAATCAAGAGGCGGCTTGTAGCGCCTTTACCCGAGCCACTACTAAACAGACTAACAAACATGAAACATTAAAACTTAATAACAACAATTAAACAGCGGAAACCAAATAACTTAATCATCTTACAACCCAAACGAAAACAGAACAAATAACAACAGTCTTAAACATTAATACAACCATATCGAAAATATAATTTTGAACGAGAAAACGATAAACCAAATAAAACCTCCAATGGATCACCATAAAAAACCCAAGTACTCTAGCCAATGCCTTGGTCGTCCGAACCATCCAACCTAAGACCTGTCACGTGGAATGGGGTGCCCATTATGAAAACAAAGACGTGAGCAACAATCGCCCAATACGAGACTATACGAGTATACAAATTGATATGATACATGCGAAAATGTAATATGCTTGGATATCAAAGATCAAGTCAAGAATCTCATACTCAGTCTAAGGCACCTGAGTGTGTAGTCTCTGATCTGCCCTTCGCATGTTTTGGCTCTGAAACGTCTGCTTATTCGTTTTCTTAAAACGTGCTAGAATTTTTTTTTTTAAACCTCACTTAGTATCAGCCGAACCATAAAATATTTTTGAAATCATTTTAAAAATAAACATCCAACTGCCATTTAAAAATCCAAATGAAAATATTTTAAAGCATAAATCGTGAAACATTTTACCAACTTAAAAACATTATTTGAAAAGTATAGCACATACTATAACCACTCAAAAATCTCGCATAACATAAATAAAAGAAGTAAAAATATTTTTAACATAACTTGAAATCATAAATCATAACTAGTGCGGAAAACTAGCGTCGGTCCTCGGGTTATGTGCACTTCCAGTCCAGTCAGATCAACCATCAACACCTCCATTAACATTATCATAATCACCTGCATCAATCACACCTAGTGAGTCTAAAAACTCAACACGTCATATCCTTGATAACAAGTAATACGTAATACAGTTAACATATAACAGTGAAAAATACTTGTACTTAAAATATCATTTTCATGAATATGCATAAAAATAAACTTAAGCATTTTCGTAAACATTTTCATGATGCATAAAAACATAAACATATTCATATTCATATGTATATCCATATTCGTATCCATATTCATATTCGTATTCATGTTCATGTTCGTGTTTGTTGAATTCAGATCGTGATTGTGACTCGTATTCTTAAACGTATTGGGCGATGGATCCATCTACATGTAACCACAGTACTGGGCGGCGGGGAAACCAGCGACACTCTCACCTGTCAACTGGGCCTTGGCCAACGTATTAACATATTTGTATTCGTATCACGTATTCGTATTCGTATCACGTATTCGTATTCGTATCCAAGGAAACACGATCGTCGGGCTCTCACTGGGACCATAACCCTCACGATATTTCCAACATGTAGTAGTCACAATCCTTCACATCCTTCAACATGTAGTATTTCCATCACTTAATAAAAACATGCATATAATATCATTTTATTTTGAAACCAAGCATGCAACATATCTTTTAAATGTCCAATTTAAATCATAAAAATCCATAAACATCATAATTTAACATATTAAAATCATACATATCCATAAACATTTTAAACCGATTAAAAATCCGTAAACATTTAAAATAAACGTTTTAACATATTAAATCATAAAACATTAAACATATTAACGTCTTAAAAATCCATAAACATTTAAAATTGACATATTAACATATAAGCATCCATAATCATTGAAAATAACCATATTAACATATAAAACAGCATTCAGGACACTGCCATGACGTTTACTAATTTCAAGGTGTAAAAAGACCGTTTTACCCCTGGATGTAAAATTTCCCGTTTTAGACTTTTTCTTAATTTCATTGACTCTAACGTGTCCCAAATAATTATTTAAGCTTACATAAAATTTCTCATATTTTTATTTATCATAATTCGATGACTTATAAATTAATCTTTAAATGTGACGTATTAATGCGTTTTAATCCCGAATTAAAACAAACCTTATTATAAAATTCCCAAATTAAAAACTTAGACTTATAATAATTATTTAAGCTTAAACCTAATTTTTCATAATTTTATAAAGGTTAAAACTAGGTGTTTCCCCATTCGTTTTTAAACTTAGACGTACTTCCTAGTTTTGACTCGTATGGACTCGAAACTTAACAAAACTTTACAAAACTCGAACCAAAGCCTAATAACACCTAACTAACCCTTATACAACCAAATTCCAGCCTATTAAGTCCTTTGAATATGCCTAGGAAGCTACTGAATTTTTCTGCACAAGAGTCCTAGTCCTAGTCCTAATATGATTCGAACCTAGGCTAGCTTTGCCTCCAACCCTTAACCACCATATCCAGCCTCTACCCATCCCTCATATTCAGCCCAATCAAGTCTAGTGAACCCTCCCTAACCGCATCTAGCAGCCGTGACCCTCAAAGACTCCTAGTCGAAGAGTCATTTCCCTTAAGGAGTCTATTTTCGTTTATATTCTTTCCCTATTTTTTTCAGCCTTTAAACATACACCTAGGGACCCTTAAACATGTGGAAAAACATCCCTTCAAGTACCCCTACCATGTCAGCCCCTTTGTGCATCATTATAAAGAGTTTTAAAAAAAGAAAAACTCTTGTTTTGTGCATGTATAACCATAAAAACGAAAAGGAGAATATGGCGTGCCTTTGCGTATTTAACGCACGAAAAATCGTTGACGATTGCGAAGAACGGGGACGACAACCTTGGCTAGAAGTTCCTTGAAGCCTTCAAACTTTTTCCTCTAAAATTTTGATGTGTGTGTGTCGTGTATGAGGAGTTTGGTGTGAAAAGAAATTCTGAATTTTGTTGCTAGTGGTGGAGGCGTGGGTTAAATGAATTTGGGGTGGGGTTTTTGTGCTTAAATAGTAAATAAAATACTAAGCAAACACTAATTGCTAGCTTAAGCCCATTAACCAAATTAATTAGGTCCAATTAGCCCATTAGTATTTAATTAAAATATTAAGAGTTATTTTGTTTAATAAAGTTTGTGAATTTATTAGCCGGATTGCCAAAACGTTCGCGTTTTTGTTAAAAATCCAACACCGATAAAAATTACGTCCCGGCGTATAAAATCACCTCAAAACCCCATATTTTTAAAAATAAGAAAAAGCATCACCCATATTTTAAATAATTAAAAACAATTAACCAATAAAAACATTTTCTATTTTTCAGCCACGGGTCTCCGTTCCTCGATCGCAACTCGAATACCTTTTAAAAATACATTTTAATGCAACAATGTAGAAAAATATGTTTTAAACATGCAAAGTGCACAACATAATTAATTAATACAATTAAAACAATTAATTAAAATACACAAGGAATTTAATAATTGCATGTATGTGGTTCGCGTGGACTCTTAAATTTTCAGGGCGTTACAGGCTCCCACACTCATTATCAAGACGTGGATCTAGAATGTCCAGGTCATCAGAGCCCGCATGTCACATCTCACACTGTAGCTCTCGATGCCCCATCATCCACAATACAACATAGGGTTGAGCGGCCCCAAAAAACGAGGTATATCTCAAAAGATATCAGGCTCAACATGATATGTCATGCATATATAATATGTCAAAGTAGTAAAACAAGTATCAAGCAACAGATAAATATGCAGCATATAAGTGTTTATACTATTCTTGGATATCTCAGTCGGTATATCATGTACCTCACTAAAATAATCTGACAGAAAGCTCTGAACCTAGACAATACAAACATAATGAAATCACTATCAACCAGATCTTGAATTACCAAACATACTACAAGGTTCTCCCTAATGATCCTTAAATCACTATTTAAGGCTTTAGGATTATACCTTTGTCTGTCGTCCGCTCGCTGATGATGTCTCGATCTCAGTTCACTGGCCCCTCCTCGAGTCGACACTAGCTCCGAAACTTCCTGACACAAAAGTTCCCTTTAAACTGGCTAGAAAACCTAAGATATGTTAGGTGACATGGGTGACATGCATTTAATGGGATGTCGGATGTATACAAATTGGTTTTGCCAATTTGCACATGTCAAATGGTTGATTGGAGGCCGGCGAAATGGAATAATGATTCCTTTTGTTCACACGAGATTATTTCCCCTATAAATAAGTGCGTAACCTGTATTGTAGAATCATCCCAGAAGCAATTACAAAGCTTCGTATAAGAGAGAAAAAAAGAGAGTTTTTTTTTGTTCTCTTGTGTGAGTTAGAGAAAATATTTTCTCGGTTATACTCGGGTTGGGAGTGTGAGATATTTAGTGTATTATTGTATACACTTGTTGTAATATTTCTCCGGTTATAAAAGATTTGCAGTAGCTCCGTGGACGTAGCCTATCTTGGGTGAACCACGTAAATCTTTGTGTCCTTGTTGGTTATTTTATTCCGCAATTTTTTGGCACTATATTATCATCGTGGTCGGCATCACTTCGGGGTAATTACCCAACAACTGGTATCAGAGCCTTGTTGTAAAAATTCTTAAGAATTCTGAGTATGCTCTGTGGTTGCAGCTTTGTCTGATCTTCCACATCAGAAAAGATTTTTTTGATTTTTTGCTAAGGCTAGAGCAGTGATGGCCGGAGATGATGGATCGGGACCGGGAATCAACAAGTTCGACAGAACAGATTTTTCGTTCTGGCGGTTACAGATAAGAGATTATCTGTACAGTAAGAAGCTGCATCAACCTCTATCAGGAAAGAAACCGGAAAAGATGGAGGATGATGATTGGGAGCTCCTTGACCGACAGGTTTTAGGTGTCATACGATTGACCCTAACAAAGAACGTGGCGCATAACGTGGCGGAGGCCAAAACCACGGAGGAGATGATGTCTATTTTATCAGACATGTACGAGAAGCCATCAGCAAACAATAAAGTACATCTCATGAAGAAGTTATTCAACTTGAAGATGGGAGAAGGTGCTTTGGTGGCAAAACACATAAATGAATTCAACACGATTGTCTCTCAGCTGACATCGGTGGACATCAAATTTGATGATGAGATTCGGGCACTTATTCTTCTGGCGTCTTTACCAGACAGTTGGGAACCGATGCGGGCAGCGGTTAGCAACTCTGTTGGAAAAGGGAAACTACAACTCAATGATGCTAGAGATCAAATCCTTGCTGAAGAAGTTCGCAGGAAAGACTCGGGTGAAGCAACATCATCGAGATCTGCTCTAAATCTTGATAACAGAGGAAGAGGCAGGAGTGGTGAAAGGAGTTTCAACCGATGGCGCGGTAGATCCAAGTCAAGAAATGGTAAAGACAAAAGTAACTTTGAAAAGAATTTGAAGTGCTGGAGCTGTGGTGAGACTGGTCACCTGAAAAAGAACTGCAGATCAACGAAGAATAATGTCAATGCTGTCACTGAGGAAGTACATGATGCTCTGTTGTTATCCATGGAAAGCCCTGTTGATTCTTGGGTTATGGACTCGGGAGCTTCGTTTCATACCACTGGTGATCGTGATGTATTTGATAATTACATCGCTAGCGATTACGGAAAAATGTTTTCCTGGCTGATGGAAAACCCTTGGAAATTGTTGGTATGGGTGATGTACGGATGAAGATGTTAAATGGATCTGTCTGGAAAATCAACAAAGTCAGACATGTACCAAAATTGACACGCAATCTGATCTCGGTGGGACAGCTTGATGATGAAGGCCACAATGTGACCTTCGGTGATGGTTCCTGGAAAGTGAACAAAGGAGCCATGATTGTTGCTCGAGGAAATAAAACTGGAACACTGTATATGACTTCCAATTGCAGAGACACATTAGCAGCTGTGGATGCTGGAGCCAATTCAAGTCTATGGCATTATAGACTTGGACATATGAGTGAGAAGGGAATGAAGATGTTGGTGTCAAAAGGAAAGCTACCAGAATTAAAGACTGTTGAACACCAACTATGTGAAAGCTGTATCTTTGGAAAGCAGAAGAAGGTGAGCTTTTCAAAAGGCGGTAGAGAACCAAAAGCAGCAAAGTTGGAGCTGGTTCATACTGATGTATGTGGACCATCTCCTGTCACATCCCTTGGAGGCTCGAGATACTATGTCACATTCATTGACGATTCGAGTAGAAAATTTTGGGTTTATTTTCTGAAAAATAAATCCGATGTTTACGAGACCTTTAAAAGGTGGAAAGCCATGGTGGAGAATGAGACCAACTTGAAGGTAAAGTGCTTACGGTCTGACAATGGTGGAGAATATGAAGATGATGAGTTCAAGAAATATTGTGCACAGAACGGGATCAAGATGGAGAAAACCATTCCTAGTACACCTCAACAGAATGGTGTAGCTGAAAGGATGAACAGTACCTTGAATGAACGCGCAAGGAGCATGAGATTGCATTCTGGATTGCCAAAATCATTCTGGGCTGATGCTGTTAACACTGCAGCATATCTGATCAACAGAGGACCTTCGATACCGCTTGACTGCAGAATACCCGAAGAGGTATGGAGCGGCAAAGAAGTAAACCTTTCTTTCTTGAAAGTGTTTGGATGTCTATCCTATGTTCATATTGATTCAGCAAGCAGAACAAAACTTGATCCGAAATCAAAGAAGTGCTTCTTTATTGGTTATGGAGATAATGAGTTTGGTTATCGTTTCTGGGATGACCAAAATCGGAAGATCGTTCGGAGCAGAGATGTAATATTTAATGAGCAACTTCTGTACAAAGACAAGTCAGACATTGGAGCTGGAGATGAATGTCCTGAAGTCAAGAAGACTGATGAAGTGCCATTGACACATATTCCTGTGAATGAATCGAAAATCAGTGATCAGGAAGATGAAGAAGAAACTGCACAAGATGATGACCCACAAACTCCGGAGATTGAACTCAGGAGATCTTTGAGAACCATTAGACCACCTGAGAGATACTCCCCTGCACTTCACTATATTTTGCTGACAGACAAAGGTGAACCGGAGACCTATGAAGAGGCAATGCAAAATGATGATTCAACCAAGTGGGAGTTGGCCATGGAAGATGAGATGGATTCACTGTCATCCAATCAGACGTGGGAGTTGACAGAACTTCCACAAGGCAAAAAGGCGTTACATAACAAGTGGGTGTACCGGTTAAAAGAAGAACATGATGGTAGCAAGCGGTACAAGGCAAGACTTGTTGTAAAAGGATTCCAACAACGGGAAGGAATTGATTACACCGAGATTTTCTCCCCGGTGGTTAAATTAACCACTATCAGGACAGTACTTGGAATAGTGGCAAAGGAAGATTTACATTTGGAGCAGTTGGATGTAAAGACTGCATTTCTTCACGGTGACCTAGATGAAGAAATTTATATGAAACAGCCACAGGGTTTTGAAGTACGGGGAAAAGAGAAAATGGTGTGCAAACTTCAGAAGAGCTTGTACGGTCTCAAACAAGCTCCAAGACAGTGGTACAAGAAGTTTGATGGATTCATGAGTGAAAATGGTTTCCTAAGGTGTCAAGCTGATCACTGCTGTTATGTGAAAAAGTTTGACGGTTCTTATATCATACTACTGCTGTATGTAGATGATATGCTGATAGCTGGAGCTTGTCTGGAAGAAATTGATAAACTCAAGACAGATTTATCAAAAGAATTTGCCATGAAGGATTTGGGTGCTGCAAAGCAAATCCTTGGAATGAGGATCTTAAGAGACCGGTTGAATGGATTCTTGAAGTTATCTCAAGAAGAGTACGTGAAGAAGGTGGTTAGCAGATTTAACATGGATGAAGCTAAACATGTGAGTACTCCTTTGGCTAGTCATTTCAAACTAACCAAAGCACAATCACCATCGACGGAGCAGGAGCAGGCGTATATGAATAAGGTTCCTTATGCTTCTGCTGTCGGAAGCCTCATGTATGCAATGGTGTGTACAAGACCAGACATAGCACATGCAGTGGGAGTCGTGAGCAGGTCTATGAGTAATCCAGGAAAGCAACACTGGGAAGCAGTTAAGTGGATTCTCAGGTATTTGAAAGGTACTGCTAGCTGTTCTTTATGCTTCAGGAGGTCAAAATTGGGCTTACAGGGTTTTGTCGATGCCGATATGGGTGGTGACCTGGATGGCAGGAAAAGTACTACTGGATATGTGTTCACATTAGGTGGTACAGTTGTAAGCTGGGTGTCTAAGCTGCAAAAGATTGTTGCGCTTTCGACTACTGAGGCTGAGTATGTTGCAGTTACAGAAGCTAGCAAGGAGATGATATGGTTGAGATCCTTTCTGGAAGAATTGGGTCAGAAACTTGAAGATAGCACATTACACTGTGACAGTCAGAGTGCTATTCATTTAGCAAAAAATCCTGTTTATCATGCTAGGACAAAGCATATACAGGTTAGGTACCATTTCATCAGATCAGTGCTGGAAGATGGAGTCTTGATACTGGAGAAGATTCCTGGAAGTAAAAATCCAGCTGATATGCTCACGAAGACAGTAACCATTGACAAACTGAAGTTGTGTTCAACTTCAGTCGGACTGCAAGTATAAATGGAGATATATGAGCTGCTGCAATGATGGTGTGAAGACATGATTGAAATCAAGTCTTCAAGTGGGAGAAATATTAGGTGACATGGGTGACATGCATTTAATGGGATGTCGGATGTATACAAATTGGTTTTGCCAATTTGCACATGTCAAATGGTTGATTGGAGGCCGGGGAAATGGAATAATGATTCCTTTTGTTCACACGAGATTATTTCCCCTATAAATAAGTGCGTAACCTGTATTGTAGAATCATCCCAGAAGCAATTACAAAGCTTCGTATAAGAGAGAAAAAAAGAGAGTTTTTTTTTGTTCTCTTGTGTGAGTTAGAGAAAATATTTTCTCGGTTATACTCGGGTTGGGAGTGTGAGATATTTAGTGTATTATTGTATACACTTGTTGTAATATTTCTCCGGTTATAAAAGATTTGCAGTAGCTCCGTGGACGTAGCCTATCTTGGGTGAACCACGTAAATCTTTGTGTCCTTGTTGGTTATTTTATTCCGCAATTTTTTGGCACTATATTATCATCGTGGTCGGCATCACTTCGGGGTAATTACCCAACAAGATATATGGCTAGAACTCTCTCTGAAGAATGCGGTGAAGGAAACAAAAGAAACCAGCTTCCATTATATGATGTATCTAGACTAGTTCAGAAAATGCGAATCATTCTTATCTACCACGTGTCATAATCTCATTTTTCTAGTTGCATTTCTGAGGATAATGTAATCTGAAGTAAATCGGGTTGTTCATTTTAAATTTGGTGGATCCCAACAGCTTGATCTCGAATTATCAATTCCTTAATAATACTTAATTAACAACTCATTAATTATCTCTTAATTTTTACTTCATTCAAAATAAAGATTCGGGTCATTACATCCCTTGCAAAGATTTCGTCATCCGAATTCAGAATTGAAGTATAATACAACTGAATAAAATACAACTCATGATTACAAAGATACAACTCAAAACAAATGTGGATGCTCTGAGCGCATACGAATCTTAATTCCCAAGTCGCTTCTACAATACCTCGGCGTTGCCATTGCACTAGAACTAGTGGAATGGTCTTGTTTCTGAGCTTTTTCTCATTCCTACCCAGGATTAAAAGCGGCTGCTCGACATAAGTCAAGTCTTCTTCAAGTTAAACATCTGTCAAACCAAGAACATGCGAAAGACATTATGAATGTTGGATAGATACGACGTTAAAGCCAATCGATACGCCAAATTTCCAACACATTCCAAGATCTCGAAAGGTCCGATGAATCTTGGGGCTAATTTTCCCTTGAGTCCAAATCTCATCACCCTGCGGAATGGTGAAACTTTAAGGAGAACTTTTTCCCCTGACTGAAACTGTAGAGGAATATGCTTGGTATTCGCGTAACTAGATTGACGATCTTGTGCAGTTTTAATTCTCTTCTTAATAAATTTCACTTGGTCAATCTCTTGTTGCACTAATTCAGGTCCTTTCACTTGTCGTTCTCCTACTTTGTCCCAAAAAAATGAAGTACGACAATGTCTACTATATAATGCTTCGAACGAAGCAATACCAATGTTGTTGTGGTAGCTATTGTTATATGCAAACTCCACAAGCAGTAGATGATCATGTCACGCTGGTCCAAAATCCAAATCACAAGCACACAATATGTCATCGAGTGTCTAAGTAGTCATCTCAGACTGACCATCAGTCTCTAGATGATAGGCAGTACTCACACTTAATGTCATTCCCAACGCTTTTTGAAAACTTCCCCAGAATATTGCGGTAAAACGTGGATCTCTGTCACTCACTATACTTGTCGACACACCATGATATTTAAGAATCTCTTGGATGTATAGTCTTGTCATTCAATCGAAACTTCATTCCCTACTATACGGAATGAATTGTGCTGACTTAGTCAATCGGTCCACAACAACCCAAATTGCATAACAATTCTTAGAAAACAACGGCAAGTGGGTGACAAAATCCATCGTCATATGCTCCCACTTCCACTCAGGGATAGGAAGACTCTGAAGTAATTCTCCTGGTCGTCGATGTTCAGCTTTCACTTGCTGACAAACCAAACACTTGGCTACAAACTGGTGAATACTTTTCTTCATACATTTGCACCAAAACTTGTTCTTCAAATCCTTGTACATTTTCATGCTTCCAGGGTGGATACTCAACTTACTCCTATGGGCTTGAGATAAAATCTCGTTTCTTTATTTAGGATCTTCTTTAACTACGATTCTTCCTGACAGACACAAGGATCATTCTGTTTGGAATGCAAAGCCAGATGTGTTGTCTCCGTTAGTTAACCTTGCTAACTTTTTTCACTTTTGGGTCAGAAAACTGAGCTTCTTTGATTTTGACATACAACGTCGGTTCCGATAAAATGATCGTTACTCAAATGTGATAACAATCTACAGTCGTTCTATACTTAGTCAATAGGTCGATTCCCATAATACAATTGAAATCTTCTATAGTCAATATCATCAAATTGGCAGATAAATATTTTCCCTCAAACTCTAACAAACAATCTACTACAGGTCGCATAACTCAAACCTCTTGTCCCATCGGTGTAGACACCGACATCAAAACATATAATGACACGTGGGGTAGTTTATGCTTCTTAACAAACAGTGATGCTATGAATGAATGTGATGCCCCAGTGTCAATTAATAAATAAACATGAATACCACATAAAAGAAAATTACCTGCAATGACTCTCTCGTTTTGCTCCTCAGCTTGTTCTTGGTTTAGGGCAAACACTTTCCCCTGAACTCGTGGGCGTTGCTGAGATCCTTGTGATATACCACCACGACGAGAACCTTAAGTAGGAAAACACTGAAACATCAACTACTCAGTTTTTTCTTAAAAAGTACAAAGTTTTTTTAAATATATATACTTCTAATAATTCGGCCGATACATATACATATATACATAAAATGTTTTGACACCATTTTAAAATAAAACATACAAACTATATTTGAAAATTCAAAAGAAAGAATTCAAAACATAAAATCGTCAAATGTTTTACCAACCTAAACTTATCAATATTTCAAAATAAAGCTAACTCTAACAACCTCTAAAAAACCACTCAAAATCCTCATCAAAGTCGTAAAAAGCTCTAACATAAACTTTAAATCATAAGTGCGGAAAACTAGCGTTAGTCCTCAGGTTATGTGTACTTTCAATCCAGTACGATCAACCATCATGTCCCTCAACATCAATATCATGCTCACTTGCATCGATCAAACCTAGCGAGTCTATTGACTCAGCAAACCATAACAATGATAGCAAGTAATACAAATACAATCACATGCAACAGTGAAAATACTTTTACTTAACATAACATTTCATGAACATGCATAACATAAACATTTTTCCTTTCATCATACACATTTCCTTTTTCATCAGACATATACATTTTCATTTTGGTTGAATTCAGATCGTTAATTGTGACTTCTGTATCAGCTGAAGGTCGATGGATCCATCTATGTGTAACCACAGTACCGGGCGGCGGGGACATCAGCGACACTCTCGCCCGTCAACTTAGCCTTGGCCTTACATATCATGATAATCATCTATTAGTCACAATTACTTTACATCCTTCAACATTTTATATTTTCACCACTTTATAAATATTAAAGTATGCATAAATCATTTTTCTTTTAAACCAAGCATGCAGCATATCTTTTATCATAAAATTCCATAAACATTTAAAATAACACTTTTAACATATATTACAGCATTCAGGGCATTGCAAAGAAGTTTACAATTTTTTAGGTGTAAAATGATCGTTTTACCCCTAGACGTAAAATTTGTCGATTCTGACTTTTTCTTACTTTCTTTGACCCTAGACCATCCCAAATAATTATTTAAATTTAAATTAAATTTCATATATTTTTTAATTTAGCTTAATTTCATGGCTTTTGATTTAATTTCGTAATTATTAGTTCGAAGAGCATTTTAATCCGTGATTAATTTGAACTTTTTTAGTAAATTCCCCACTTTTAAACATAGACTTTTATGATCTAATTTACCTTGTGAACGATGAACCACCCCTGTGGACCTACGGTTCAACCTTTAACCTTTAAAACCTCAATTCCGAACCCTAGAAGAAACCTTGGAGCCACCTTTTGGATTCTTCGAGCCGTACTCGAGCTAGCCCTTGCCCTGCCCATCTAGGAACCCCCTGGACTCGACCTACCCCGCTGCAGCCCTGCACAATGCACAGAAGCCATGCGAGTTGCCTTGTCTTTGCACCTAGGACTCTAGTTCGACAAAGCTCCTTCGCTCGAGACACAACCCGAGCCCTCACCGTCGTGACCCTCACTTGCTACCCTCAGACCTATCCTAGCCCAGCTCTGACCTCCCTGGTCGAGCCGTGACACCTCATGCACAGCTGCTGATCGGGCTTGGCTCGGGAAGAGTTCTATCTCGCAAGGAATCCTCCCCAGCCGCTGTGCTTGAGTCCTAGCGTGGCTAAGATTCTTCCCCCTCTCACCCACGCATTCGGTAATGACCATTCTTTCACTGCCTCCACTTTATTGATCAACCTCAACTCCATCACTATAAATGATGTGGCCTAAGAACGCAACTCTATAAAGCCAAACCTCACATTTGCAGAATTTTGCGTATAATTTCCTATCTTGCAGTACTTGCAGTGATGTCCTCAAATGCTGACTATGCTCCTCTTTACTCTACGAATAGATCAAAATATCGTCGATGAAGACTTTAACAAATTGGTCCTGATGTAGCGCCCTTACCCGAGCCACTGCTTAACAGACTAATAAATATGCAACATTAAACTTAATAACAACAATTAAACAACGGAAACCAGATACTTAATCATCTTACAATCCAAACGAAAACAAAACAATAACAGTAGTCTAAAACATTAATACAACCATAACGAAAACATAATTCTAAACGAGAAAACGATAAACCACAAAAAACCTCCACTAGATCACCACCGCAAACCCAACTGCTCTTGCCACTGACCTGGTAGTCCGAACCGTCCAACCTAAGACCTGCCCCGTGGTATGGGGTGCCCAAGATGAAAACAAGGACGTGAGAGACAATCGCCCAATACGAGAATGTACGAGTATACAAACTGATATGATTCATGCGCAATGTAATATGCTCGGATATCAAGTATCAAGTCAAGAATCTCGTGCTCACTCTAGAGGCGCCTGCATCGGGACTCTTTGAAGAAATCCAAAGTGCCCTAGAAACTAAGTTTGTATTCAGCTTCCATTTATTCAGCTTCATAGAAACAAAGTGCATCCGGATCAAGTCAAGAAATCCAAAGTGCCATAGAAACTAAGTTTTAACTAGAACTCTCTTTGAAGAATGCGGTAAAGGAAACAAAAGAATTCGGCTTCCATTTATAGGCCGCATCCGGACTATTTCAAAAATCCGAATCAATCTTATCTGCCACGTGTTATAATCTCATTTGTCTAGTTGGATTTATCGAGATAATGAAATCAAAAGTAAATTCGGTTATCCCTTTTTAAATTCGGTGGATCCCAACAGCTTGATCCTGAATTATCAATTTCTTAATAATATTTAATTAACAACTCATTAATTATCTCATAATTAATACTTCATTCAAAATAAGAATTCGGGTCATTACACCTGATACGTCTGAAATAGGTTATTCATAAGATCCATGAATATCGCTGGAGCATTGATCAAACCAAATGACATGACCATAAACTCATAATGCCCATAACGAGTCCTAAAATCAGTCTTATGAACATCAGACTCTTTCACTTTCAACTGATGATATCCAGAACGAAGATCTATCTTTGAGAATATAGATGCTCCTTGCAATTGAACAAGTAAGTCTTCAATTCTTGGTAGAGAATAAATCTTTATAGTGATTCTATTCAGCTCTCGATAATCAATACAGAGTCGCATAGTACCATCCTTCTTCTTCTCAAACAATATTGGAACAACCCACGGAGAACAACTAGGGCGAATAAAACCCTTGTCTTGTAGTTCTTGAATTGGATCTTTTAGATCTTTCATCTCGGAAGGTGCTAGACGATATAGAGCTTTGGAAATGGGTACAGTGCCCAGCATCAACTCAATAGAAAATTCCACCTCACGATCAGGTGGAATGCCAGAAACGTCCTCAGGGAAGATACTAGGAAAGTCTCTGACGATGTCAACATCCTCTAGCTTCAGACTGATAGGGGCATGTGCTCTAGTGAGACATGCTAGAAAAGCTTGGCATTCTCGTCTCGTAAGCTTCCTCGCGTACATACAAGAGATAATGTGTGGCATTAGCTTGTTCCTTGCCACGTCAAAGACAAAAGATTTCCCACTAGGAAGTCGAATAGACAATATCCTCTGCCGAAAATCTATTTAAGCTCCATTCACTGATAACCAATCCATGCCAAGTATGATGTCGAATTCAGGCATAGGGAGTACGATAAGATCTGCTGGAACCACATATTTTTGCAAACGAAGTTCTAGATTCTTCACATTGCTCGTAGTGACCATTTGATCACCGGAAGGAATAGAAACTTTGAGACCCAATCCCATATCCTCAGGTATAATATTTAGTCGCTTGGCGAAAGTCTCGGATACAAAAGAGTGTGTAGCTCCCGAATCCAGCAATGTATATGTAGCTAAACCTAGAATGAATATCCTTCCTACGACGAAAACGCTTTTAAATCTATTCATGTTGAAGCTTAAGGAATTTCTATCATTATTTTCCCAAAAATTTATGAAGATTAATGATTGGACCCTACTATTCCTAGGAAAATTCACAATTTCCCCCTTATATTTTTGAATAATTTTAATTTAACCCTTCAGTTCTTTCGATATTTTCATTTTAGTCCTCAAGATTCAAAAATTAAGATTTTGGCCCCTTAAATTTTTTTGGAAGTTGAATTTTCGGTCCTTTTATTTTCGGAAATTACATTTTCAGTTCTTAAATTTTTGTAAATTGTGTTTTAGACCAAATTTTTTCGAACATTACACTTTAGTCCCTTATATTTTGGTTAATTAAAATATAGTCCCTTAAGTTTTCGATTAATTGCAATTTAATCCCTCACATTTCTGAAAATATCAAATCATTCCCAAAGTTTCGATTTTCTTCAACTTCAAGCCCTAAAACTTTTCTTTGAATTTAATTACCTTCTTTATGTAATTAAGGCTCAAAATTCCAGTCCAATTCCTATGGTTTCCAGTGTCATTTCTTAAATCCAACTAGGATAGAGCATGCATCCTAATTTCCACTAGGTTATTCTTATTCCCATGTCATTTCTAATAACTGATTTCACATTTCATGCAATAAAGCAATATAAAAACATTAAATAACTAGGTTACCAGTGATAAGGGTCGTGTTTGGCTCCTCCTCGGCTTCTTCATCATGCATAAGATAAGCTCTTCCCGATGTAGGTGCTTTCTTCTTCGGGAAATCAGCAGCTTTATGTCATTCCTCCTTGCATATGAAGCATTTTTTTGTCCCCCACATGCACTTGCCAAAATGTAATCGATTGCACTCCTTGCACAGTGGCCTCTATGCAGGTTTCGGTGCTCCTGGTGGGGGTTGTTTTGGTGGTCTTGGCTTCTTCGATTTCCCTCGTGGCTTTTGCTGCCCTTGAGGTCTAGGAGGTCCCATATATGGCTTCTTACTCGGCTGAGAATTCTGCAGGTGTTGCTGCCTTTTGCATTGCATCTCAAAATCAATTTTTTTCAGGGTTTTCTCGGCTTGGAATGCATAGGCATTGGCAGCTGCATAATTAATCGGTCGCATCTTTATCACATCACGACGTATAGTAGGTCGTAGACCATCCAAAAATTTCCCTAGTTTCTCAACAACATCCTTAGCAATGAGGGGCACAAAGTGGCAACCCCTATCAAACTTCCTCACAAACTAAGCCACAGTAGTATCTCCTTGGCGGAGAGTCATAAATTCTCTCTTCAAGCGTTCTCGGGCGTCAGCAGTAAAGTATTTCTCATAGAAAATATTCTTGAATTGCTCCCAAGTAAGTGTGGTGAGATTAATACCATACTCCGCTCCTTCCCACCAAAGGGAAGCATCATCTCAAAAAATACAAGTAGCACACCGCACGCGGTAAGCATCTCCCATTTTCAGATACGAAAGTGCACATAAAGTGATCGAATCCACTCCTCAGTAGCAAATAGGCCAGTGGTCCCAGAAAATTCCTTCGGACCGAGCCTCTGGAACTTATCATATACATCATGTTGTGGCATCGGAGCATGCTGAAACTGCTGCTTAAAGAAGCGTGCCATGCCCTCGAGTGCACGAATAGCAGCATCCCCATTAGGAGGTGGGGATGCATTCATATGACAATCCTCAACATTCTCAGCTTGCCTATCCATACTAGGTGCGTGTCTTGGAAGCATTATATCTTAACGTTTTCAAAATTTCTAAACGTAACTAACATGCATTTAAATCTAATTTTTCTAAACATGCAGCATATACTAACCCATTTTGAACAGTTTTAAACATATAAACATATAATCTCGAAAAGCCATTAAACATGTAACATAAACGTATAATTCATGTAATAATGCAGGTATCATCATAAAAATCATATAAAGCAATTAAACTTACAGGTTTGAGGCTTGACGATTGAGCTTCCCGACACTGACGGTGGCACAACCCTTTACAGTAATGTCGCTCTGATACCAACTGAAACATCCACTACTCGTTTTTTCTTAAAAATACAATTTTTTAAATATATATACTGCTAATAATTCAGTCGATACATATACATATATAAATAAATTTTTTTGACACCATTTTAAAATAAAAATACCCACTATATTTGAAAATTCAAAAGAAAGAATTCAAAAAATAAAACCGTCAAACGTTTTTACCAACATAAACTTAGAAAAATTTCTAAATAAAGCTAACTCTAACAACCTCTCAAAGACAACGCAAAATCCTCATAAAATTCGTAAAAATCTTTAATATAAACTTTAAATCATAAGTGTGGAAAACTAGTGTTGGTCCTCGCGTTATGTGCACCTTCAATCCAGTAAGATCAACCATCAAGTCTTTCAACATCAATATCATGCTCACCTGCATCGATCACACCTAGTGAGTCTATTGACTCAGCAAACCATAATCATGATAGCAAGTAATACAAATACAATCACATGCAACAGTGAAAATACTTTTACTTGACATAACATTTCATGAACATGCATAACATAAACATTTTTCATTTCATCATACACATTTCCTTTTTCATCATAGACATATACATATACATTTTCTTTTTCGTTTAATTCAGATCGTTAATTTTGATTTTCATATCAGCTGAAGGCCGATTGATCCATCACTTCATTCAGCATTTCATATTTTCGTCACTTTACAAAAGTTAAAGTGCAAAAATCATTTTTTTAAAAATGCATGCTACAAATCTTTTAGCATTAATGTTTCATCATAATATTCCATAAACATTTAAAATAAGAATTGTGGGGACCCGGATGCTAATCATCTTCTTAATCATCGTTGGGATTTAATTATCAGTTCTGATAAACAGGGTCTAAAATTTTTTTCTTTTTAAAACATAAATGCGGAAGGTAATGGAATCTAAATAATATACGTCTCAGTATAAAATACATTTCATTATAAAAGTACAACACTGTACAATCTAAGTCTAAGGTTCGGTTACTAAGTTCAAGTAATAAACCAAATCTACAGTAAGTCCGGAATCACCACGCTAACTCGTCTTCTCTTATCATCTTCTTGACCCCGATCCAGCCCCACCTGTTGTCATGCACACATACAACAGCCGGATAACTCCGGTGAGAATAAATCCCAGTATAAAACATGGTAAACATGCATATACATAAAGTAAATCATGAATTTTTCTATCATGAATAAAACTATAAGCAATAGGTTTCATAATCTATGAAATCAAATCAAATAAGCATGCAACACAAATCAGTTGAACATGCTACTCGAATCAAATCATAAAAACATGCTATCATAACTGAAAGCAATAGCAATGGGCTCCATAATCTATGAATCCCATTCATCTACGCATGCAGTTCTAATCAAATCATGTCATGAATCGACTCCATGCTGACTCTAGGGATCCCGGTGTGAATAAGACGTCAATGGCTGTCACCTACCCTCCCACTCGGGGTGACTGTACGTCTTATTCCTAGATTTCGGTCTGAGCTGTATCAACGGCTGCAATAGGAGTCAAAGCTGCTCCTAAGCTGAGATACACCGAACATCTAGATGTTTGACAATGGCTGTCAACGACTCTCTTATATGAAATGCAATGCATATAAATCTATAAACAGAGCAGTAGCATATCAGCATATAAACAAAGCATATTCATATCAGAATATAACAATAATCTAGTATGTGATTTTATTGGGAAACTCAAATTGGATCTATTTGAGTTGTGTCTTCCCGCATATCACATGAATTATACCTTTGTCGTCCCTGTCTGACGAAGACGATGGCCTGTATCCAAATCTGTCCATATCAAATCTGAAATGATAATACCAAATACGCTGTATCAGTGAATGACTCAATACACAATATGTTCTGATCAATACTCAAAGCAGTACATAATCTGATCAATGTCTGAACAAGATACAATCTAATTCATGTCATCGACATAACAATACAATCTGAATAATTACAGAGTATGATCAATCTCAATCAATACTGAATCTGATCAATATAAATCAACTGATGTTTCGACGGCATAACAATACAATCTGAATAACCCCGTCAATCTGAACATCACATAAATAATATCATAACTCATAATCTGAATATCGGTATAGTCAAAATCAGTAATACACAATTCTGATATCAAAATCTCAGTCAATATCTTTCAAAAATCATAAAAATTACAGAAACGGTCTGTTCTTTAATCTAACTTCAATTCTACAATATCTACGGTAGCAGAAACATCCTATCTGAATCATAAAAATTACAGAAACGGTCTGTTCTTTAATCTAACTTCAATTCTACAATATCTACGGTAGCAGAAACATCATATCTGAATCATATTCAATTCTGACAACATCATAATTTCAAAACACTGCAAAACGTAATGAAACTTACGTCCTTGTGTAGCTCGAGTCGAGAGGAACACGGTACTGCGTTCGGATTCGAATTCTGATACACGGATATTTCAAAATCACAAATATAAAGGCGTAAGGATTTTTCTCTCAACAGCCTCGCCTCTTTCTGAATTTCTAAGGGATTTTACGTGTCAATTATCTATATATATACTGCATGCAAATCTGGAAACGTGGCCTTATTATTCAAGCTCCACGCATGACCGCGGGTGCGGTCATGACATGCACCGCGGGTGCGGTCGTGCAATGCCTATCCTGGCATTTCCCGAGAGCTCAGACCGCGGGTGCGGTCCTTCCAATACCGCGGGTGCGGTCTGGCCATTTCAGAAAACACCAACTTACTGTCCATGCACCACGGGTGCGATCATGTCTGGCACCGCGGGTGCGGTGATGCTTCGACCTTTCTTGCAAAAATCCACAATTGCATGACTGCGGGTGCACTCCTTTCTGGGCGCGGGTGCGGTCTTGCAAACCCAATTTTCTCATGTCTTTTCTTCCCTCATTGCATATCATGCATTCTCATATCTTCCGAGTCTCTCGTTAATGAAGATTGATAATCTTGATTTATCAATTCTATAATTCTTGGGCCTTACATTTCTCCCCCTCTTAGATCTGAGTTCGTCCTCGAACTCATAAACAATCACTTCAGAGATATCAGAGGAAACGTATAACGGAGTTTAAATCAAACCCTCATCTCACTGAATCCGTGGTGAAATCTCTTTCTTATATCAACTTCTGGTTCCCAATCTAAATTAAGCCTTCTTGAAGTATACTATCATAATACTTCTTAAATTAACTCCGATAGAATCAATTTCGCAGTACTGGCTATAGAACATCCGTATAGACCAATCACAGTTCATCACATATTCGTATCATCAGCTGTTATCAACTCTATTTATCCCAATCAAGGACATATACAATCTTCAGCTTCATATACCAATCGTCATCATCCGACGTTGGTTTCTTCAATCTGTTCATTTTGAACTATCTTCATTTTCTTTCGAATTTTCTTCAAAAGAAATCTGTAGTATTCACCGTATACTGTCTTGTTTATAACTATCTCATTACCCATCTGATAAGCTGATAGCTATTGTCACGCCGTGATAATAAGTCATCTCAATTAGTGCTAACATCCCACACTAAAGCTGTACCAAAATCTTCCAATATCTGGATAACCCATTCTGACTGTCTGTCAATCTGTGAAACAATCTAAGAGAGAGTTCATGATATATTCTGTCACGAATACAAACTCAAGCAAAATCACAATCTGACATAATCTACTATGGCATTCTGATCTTTCTGACCACTTCTCTGACATCGATCTGTGTCATTTGGTCATGTTCGTACATTATCTTGTACAAACTAGTAGATATAGATTGAACAGTCTGTCAATCATATTCATATCATCTTACCATCTGAAGAGGAATAACAGTAATATCATTCCTAAAGTTATAGAAATGAACTCTCATTTCTATTCAGAATTATACCAATTCTGTAATAATTCTTCTGAGTTCTATCTTTCTAGTCTTTATCTAGTGGCAATTCAGACATTTCAGTACAATTTCTGCCAATATTTCAGTACAAATCTGTCACAACTGACATAATCTGTGTTGGAAACTAAATTCTGGAGTTTGACAAAACATAAATCAATCGATTAAATCAACTAATACATGAAAGCAAATTCGGCAGCTGGACATTCAACTGAAATCAGTTGACACAAACTGATCAGTTGAGAACTGATAAGTTAAAACATTCAGCCGAAAACATTAAAGCTTCTCAACTGAAGATACCTCGCGAAAGATCATTCAATAGACAGATAGACATATCAGACAACAACTGAATATGGAAAGCCACACTGCATAGAACAACGTATTTCGGCTATTGAGATTAATACGCCGTCTTACAATCAATGATGAAGCGGCAATCAAGAACATTGTCTAAGAAATGATGAGGTGGCAATCAACGGATACGTAAATTCAAAATTACCGTTGAAAGATAAGTCTATAAATATGACTAAAAGAGCAGTTGACAGTACAGACGATCGATCAATCTCAAACTTGCTATTACTCTGTCAAAATCTCAGCTCACACTTATTAGATCTATTCGTAGCAATCAAGGCTACACGTTGAGCAAACTAGCACTCTGTAATATTGATAAATCAATAAGTGCTAAGTTCAGTTACTTACAGAGATCATTGTATTATACTAAGAGTTTCAGTTCAGGCAATAGATAAGTCCTAACTGAAGAGGGTCTGTACAAGTGTTGTACTCGATCAAAGTCTTTTAGTGAATTTCCTATCCTTGAGATAGAAGGGGTGACGTAGGAGTTATTCAATTCTCCGAACATCCAGAAACATATTGTGTTGTCTTTACTTCAGCTTTTCATTTTCAGTTAGATATTCTATCTTTCAATCAGTTTATTTTCCGCAACTGCTTATTCAGTTTAACTGATTGATATTGACCGACGGGATACTTAGTTCAGTTTGTAACAAAGCTGAACTACCTTTTTCGAAGAACATTTAAATTCCTAGAAGTGTTTATTCAACACTCCTTTCTAAACACTCCTTAGTCAATAACTGATCCTAACAAGTGGTATCAGAGCGAGGCATATCCTATCAAAGACTATCTATACTCAATCTAATCACTATGTCCTCATTCAATAAGATTCCAATATTCTCCAGAGAAGATTTTGATGATTGGAAAATCAGAATGCAGGTTCATCTAGCTGCACAAGACGATGACATGTGGTACGTTATAATTGACGAACCCATGAAAATTTTGAAAGCAAACACAGCTGTTGCTATTACTGAAGGGGCACCTCACCGAATTGAAAAGCCTAGAGATGAGTGGACTACAGAGGACAAGAGAAAGGCAAATCTAGACAACGTTGCAAAAGACATATTGTATAAGACACTGGACAAAGTAACGTTCAGTAAGATCAAAATGTGCAAAACCGCCAAAGAAATTTGGGAGAAGTTAATTCAACTTTGCGAAGGCAATGAACAAACCAAAGAAAACAAACTTTCAGTTGCTGTGCAGAAGTTCGACAACATCAGAATGAAGATGGGAGAAACAATGCATGAATATGATGAAAGAACCAGCTGTATAATCAACGAACTGAATGCTCTTGGAAAAGTGTATACAAATAAAGAAGTAGCGTTGAAAGTAATCAGAGGACTTCCCAAAGAATGGGATGTCAAAACTATGGCAATGAAGGAATCCAAAGATCTTAACAAAGTTGAACTTCATGATTTATTTGCTGATCTAAAAGCATATGAGTTTGAACTTCAAACTCGAGAAGGAGAACCATCTACCCCAGCAGCAACTACTGCTTTGACTGCTGTTAGAAATGAATCAACTGGTTCAGTTGAGAAAACTGCTGATCAACTGAGCAACGATGCCATGTCACTATTCATTAAGAAATTTGGAAGATTCATGAGGAAAAATCAAGGAAATTTTCAGAAGAATTATCAAAGAAACAACTCCAGAGAAGAGTCTAATGTATGTTTAAACTGTGGCAAATCTGGTCACTTTATTGCTAACTGTCCCAAGCCTAAAAAGGACAATCAAATCTCAACTGAAAGAAAGAAGAAAGTGTATGAGCACAAGAGGAGATCTAAGGACGAAAAGAAGTCTTACAGAAAGAAACATGAAGTACTCCTAGCTGAATATAGCAAAGCCAAATGGGCAGAAACTGACAGCGAAGAGTCAGAACCAGAAAGTTCTTGCAGTTCAAGTGAGGATGAGGAAGAAGTAACATGTCTAATGGCTGATAACATAGAAGATCAATCAAGCTATGAGCAGGTATTTGATTTTAGCTCAATTGATTTTACAAGAGAAGAACTCATCTCAAATCTTCATGACATGGTCAGTGAGTATCAAAAGCTTGCTTTATCATTTGAAAAATACAGAGCAAAGCAAGATGATCCCAAAGATGATAAAACAAAAACTGATGAATCAGTTGAAATGTTGAGTCTGAGAAGGGAGATTGCTGAACTCAGTAATGAAAGAAGCAGGAATCAATTAATGATTCAGAATTTGTCGCTTGAAAATACAAAGCTCAATGAGCTTATTCAAGTTTGGAACAAATCATCTAAAGCTTTAACTAATATACAGTACTCTCAGAAATCAATTGATGATAAAACTGGTTTAGGATTCTGTAGTAAAGATGATTCGTCCTCCCAAGATACTCAACCAAAACTGAATATGAACAAAGGGAAATATATTCACTTTGTAAAATCAGTTATGGTACAAGATCAAAAAGAGTCGAGTAAACTGATTGAACAGCCATCTCAGAATATGAATAAAGGCATGAGATGTGGAATTGGGTATAATCCGAAGGGTAAGACTAACTCATGGAATCAGCAACCAAAAACTCTCAGCAGAAAATATTCATATGGCTACTCAAACTACCACAATAGTAAACCAGTTCAAAAAAGATATCGGCTGAACAATCAGTTGAAAAGGAACAAAACACATGTTGTATCATCCACACACCATACACCAAGCACACACAGACAAGGAAGGACCATATGGAATACAGCAACAGGACGGTCAGTTAGACTGATTCAAGTCTGGATTCCTAAAGGACTAATCAACTTTGGACCCAAATAGAAAAGGGTACCAAAATCTTATTTTGTGTTTAATTGCAGATAGTAGGTACAAGCATTGGTTCAATATGGTATCTGGACAGTGGATGTTCACGACACATGACAGGAGATTCAAATTTATTATCTCAACTGGTCAAATACACTGGTCCAAACATCAGTTTTGGGGATAATTCCAAAGGTAAAACTGTGGGTAAGGGTAAGCTTATCCATGGTAACTTCACCATTAATGATATTTTATTATTCGAAAATCTTAAGTATAATCTGATAAGCATTAGTCAGTTATGCGATAATGGATTCTCAGTTCAGTTTGACAAACACTCTTGTTCAGTCAAAAACTCAACTGAAGAGATTATTATAACTGGCAAAAGGTGTGGAAACACTTACAAAGTCAGCTGGAATAATCAACCTTATAAACCAGTATGTTTTATTGCCTCTAAATCATCTCAAAACTGGTTGTGGCATAAAAGGTTAAATCATTTAAATTTTAAATCTCTTGCCTATCTGAGTAAGCATGAACTTGTAACTGGTTTGCCCAAAATAAATTTTTCAAAAGAAAAACTTTGTTCAGCATGTCAGTATGGAAAACAAGTTCGATCCTCTTTAAAAAAACAAAGGCTGTAAATCTTCATCCCGATGCTTAGAATTATTGCACATGGATCTCTTTGGTCCAATACCAGTCATGAGCTTAGGGGGAATGAAATACACCTTGGTGGTCGTAGATGACTTTTCAAGATTTACTTGGGTTATATTTCTCAAATCCAAAGACCATACTGCTGCACAACTGATTAAACTCTTCAAAAGACTTTTAAATGAAAAATCAGTTGGGATTGATCGAATCAGATCTGATCGAGGAACTGAATTCATCAATCAAACACTTTCAAACTTTTTAGAAAATACTGGAATCAAGCATGAGCTCTCAGCAGCAAGAACACCTCAGCAAAACGGTGTAGCTGAGAGAAGGAATCGGACTCTTAAAGAAGCTGCTAGAACAATGCTTGCTGATTCTGGTATTTCTCAAAGATTTTGGGCTGAAGCAGTAAACACTGCATGCTACACTCAGAACAGATCAATGATTAATAAAAATCACATGAAAACACCATATGAGATCTGGCATGGAAGAAAAAACATAATCACTTACTTCAAAATATTTGGCTGTAGATGTTTTATTCATAACAATGGTAAAAATTATCTAAAACCATTCGATGTCAAATCAGCAGAAGGAATATTCCTTGGATATTCATCAGTTAGCATAGCTTACAGAGTATTTAATAAGAAAACCTTAAATGTTGAAGAATCTGCACATGTTGATTTTGATGAAACTGCACTAATCGATAAGCCAACTGATCAAGTTGAGCTAGCTGATCGATTTACAGATATCAGTCTGGAAGATGATGACTCAAGCGAAAGTCGTAATAATCAGAATATCTTTCATACACCTGAACCTGAGATATTGGATCAACCAGCTGAATTGGAAGCAAATCTTGACAATCAGTTAGTGGAGCAAACTAATGGAAATCAATTAACAACTGAATCAGCTCCAACTGAAACTGAAAACATTCTGTTACCTAACGAAGAATTGGCTGGCTGTGAAGCAGCAAATGCTGAACTTAGATGGAAGAAATCACACCCTCCAGAACTGGTAATAGGTAACCCATCTGATCCAGTAAGAACAAGAAATCAAATGCTTAATTTATTTATTCATTCAGCTTTTGTATCTCAAATTGAACCAACAAAAACTGACGAAGCTCTTGCTGATCCTAATTGGATTAATGCAATGCAAGAAGAGCTAAATCAGTTTGTTCATAACAATGTCTGGAACTTAGTTCCAAGACCAGTTTCTAAAACTGTTATAGGTACAAAACGGGTGTACAGAAACAAACTGAACGAAGATGGTTCAGTTGTGACGCAACAAAGCAAGGCTAGTGGCACAAGGGTATAGACAAGAAGAAGGAATTGATTATGATGAAACATATGCACCAGTTGCAAGACTTGAGGCAATCAGAATATTTCTTGCCTATGCATCCTTCAAAAACTTTAAAGTCTATCAAATGGATGTGAAAAGTGCATTCCTAAATGGCCAATTGCAAGAAGAAGTCTACGTTGAACAACCTCCAGGTTTTATCAATCATAATTTCCCTGATCATGTTTATTATTTGAACAAAGCGTTATATGGTCTCAAACAAGCTCCATGAGCTTGGTATGAAACCCTCTCAAAATTCCTAACTGATCATGATTTTTCTGTTGGATCAGTTGATAAGACTTTGTTTAAATTTTCGAAAAATGATCATATCTTACTTGTTCAAATTTACGTTGATGATATTATTTTTGGGTCAACTAACCCCAAATTATGCAAGAAATTTTCCAAGTTGATGCAGGATAAGTTCGAGATGAGCATGATGGGTGAGCTGACATTCTTTCTTGGTTTACAAGTGAAGCAACTGGATTCAGGAACATTTATCAGTCAAACCAAATATACCAAAGAATTGCTAAAGAAATTTGGCATGGAATCTTGTTCAGCAGCAAGCACTCCAATGAGCTCATCAGTTAAATTAGACACTGATCAAGGGGGAATATCAGTTGAGACGACACTATACAGAGGTTTAATAGGTTCTTTATTGTACCTAACTGCTAGTTGCCCTGATATTATGTTTGTTGTATGTATATGTGCAAGATTTCAAGCTAATCCTAAACAATCACATTTTTCTGCGGCCAAACGTATCTTGAGATATCTTAAAGGCACGGAAAATGTTGGATTATGGTACTCTAAAGACTCATCTTTCAATTTAGTTGGCTATTCAGATGCAGATTATGCAGGATGCAAGCTTGATCGAAAAAGTACAAGTGGATCATGTCAGTTTCTAGGAGACAGACTGATCTCTTGGTTCAGTAAGAAGCAAACATCCATAGCAACTTCCACAACTGAAGCAGAATATCTTGCTGCTGGAAGCTGCTGTGCCCAACTACTCTGGATTCAGCAACAACTGAAAGATTATGGTGTTGATGCAAAGGAATCACCAATATTCTGTGACAACACGAGTACAATTGCTATTACATACAATCCAGTTCTTCACTCCAGGACTAAGCATATAGATGTCAGACATCATTTCATCAGAGATCATGCACTGAAGAAGAATATCAGATTAGAATACGTCTCAACGGAACAACAAGCAGCAGACATCTTCACAAAACCGTTACCAGAGGCTAAGTTTTCTTATTTCCGAAATATTCTTGGTTTAATTGATTTATCTTAAGATACTATTAGTAATATAACTTCACTAACAGAATTAAGTGCAGAAAATAAGAACACAACAAATTGAGAATAATATTTCATTAAGAATACCAACGATCCCAATTTACAGAAGAAATCATAGATCCAACTGTATCTAGCCATGCCCTAACCCAATCATTCAACTCATAAATTCGAACTCCAGCAAATGCCCTTGACTTTGAGATCTTATCAACAACATGCCACTCCTTCCATAGTATTGCTTCTAAAAGACATTTATCTTCAACCAAATCATTAACGTGCCTAACCTCAAAACGAGCAAGGTATTTCAGTGCTCTTGCCTCCTGAGAACGAGTAGGAATGACACCACTGTCACTCACCATCTTCAACTCATAAATCTTTTCCCAGGTTGTCAATACCTTCTGAAACACATATTTCTCCATTTTTCTTTTAATTTCAGCTAAAAGAGGGGCAGACTGATCAGTCACATGAACGTAAGTGCTACTGCATGCATCAGAATCAGACATGTTGAAATAATTTTGAACTGATCACATTTCACCAATATCATCTCATTTATAAGAAAAAGGTGTTGAAGAAGTTGAAGAATCACAAGTCAATTAAAGCGACTCTCACATTTACCGAGGACATTTAAGATAACAGTTAATAACAGTTTGAATTTTATTAGTTGTTTATTAATTTATAAAAATTAGTTTTTCATCAGTTCATTTGTTTACTTATCAAAACTGATGACTGTTAGCATGTCATTAGATCATATAACATGATAATTGTATGAAGAAATAAAAGCAAAACGATAAAATAAATATTTCATTCATCCATAAATATTTGACAGGATTACATGATCATTGGTCGTAATTTGTTGTTAACCTTTATTGCTGTTTTATTGAATATTTAAGTGAGTTGCTTATTCTTATGAGTTCTTAACTGATGTCAGCAAGTGTTTGTGTTGTTCTTATGATTATATCTCTTACAAGATCATTGCAGGCAGAAATAAAAGAACAAAGACGATAAAACATAATAAATATTTTATTGAGGAGGAGAAGAGGAGCCGGTTACAATTTCATATTCTTCCTCCACAGCAATTATCCACAAACTCATCCATGCAGCTAGTGCTGAGGAAGAGGTTTTGCAGAAATTGTGGGAGGCAGCGATGCGGCGGAGGATCTCTAGCTCCTTCAGAAGAAAGAGCTTGTAGAGATAACCCTCTTTAAAAAGGTCCACACCCGCAGGAACCTCTAGGAGCTCTCGCACCTCTCGAAGTTGGGCCTTTCGCCTGAAAGTGGAGACCCGCCCAGAGTAATACAGGAACTCCAGTTCCTGCATCTCTTCCCAGTAAGGAAGGCTAGCGTAGAAGACTTCATCCTCTATGAACTGCTCCCTGGCCTGCAGTGTAAACTGAGAGTCGCTTGAGCTTCCAGCTTCTGCCATTCTCCTTATCTTTGAAACTTACTTGCTGAGATAATTTTGGCTAACCCCTTCACTCTTATTTATAGGCCAAGAGGGAAACGAAAAGACACTTCGCTCTGTGACGTTTGCTATGCCGAGCACCATACTCATCTTTAATCATTACTGTCTATTGCCGTCATTTTGCGTTAATGCATTTATTAAGGGGGAATAATGGTTCAAGAAGTTAACTGAGAAGACAGTTGTTAGTGAACTCTCGACTGAAAGAACCCAGTCTTATCAACTGACCTACCAGTCGAATTTTCCACTAATCTTCTCATATAAGTTAACTAATTAAACCAATTATATTCCAAATCAAATGACGTGACTGTCTGCTAAACTAATGATGAATTTTGATTTATGACGTGGATTCATTTTTAACCACTCAAATTGTACACCCGATTATAGCACACGTACACACTTTGCCTTTTTCAAAAATTTCTATGGACTTACACGTGTCCAAAATTTAAATGGTCACGTACATATGTACTATTACCCGCTTCATTTCAGTTTTACTTTTCGACTACTTCAAATTTTCTTTAGAGCAAGAACTACCTCATCCTTCGAATTTTCTTTCAGGAAATTTATCAGTTATCAATGGCAACTCAAATTCCCGCTTTCATGCTAAATGCTATGGTCATCAACCTTGGATCTATCTTATCCTTCGGCGATGCTGAAGTCCAAAAAGTATTTCAGAAACTTGAAGCTGCTGGTCTAAGAACATTTTTGGGACAATCTTTTCAGGATATCTATCCCAAAGAACTTCAGGATTTCTACTCTACTGGCGTGATTGATTCTGAGGGAAATATCAATTCTACTATCAATGGTCAGTTGCTGATCATCTCTGAAGATTCTCTTGGTGATTTATTTCTCTTACCTTCTGAAGGTATGGCACAATTTTCGGATGTTAAAGCATCTGATATTGAGGAAATGCAAACCCTTCTCTCTGCTGATGGACAGAAGATTAAAGTTTCTGATCCTAAAAAGGAACTCAAGCATGAAGTTCAATTGCTGGCTGATGTAATTGCTAAAGGGATTTTGGCAAAAGCTGGATCATTTGCTGCCCTAACTTTGGAGAAATTTCAGGCCATTACTGTTATTATGGCTAATCACAAATTTAACTGGAAGCATCTCATATTTAATGTTTTGAAGAATATGTTTCTGTCTTCTAAACAATCCAAGGGTTTTGCCGTTCAAATCAGTTATCTGCTGAAAGCAAAAGGTTTAGTGGCTGAGGACTCTGAGAAGACATCAAAATTTAAGGTGTTCAATGCAAAGAACACGATGCCAATCAAATCCAAAATGGACATATCTCCTACTCAGTTTGTGCAAATCAAACAGGAAATTGGGACTCAGTTAGCTGCTCCCAAATCAGTCAAGAAAGCCAATACGTTGGCTCAACTGAATGTTGCCAAAAGGAAATTGATTTTGAGTACATCAGAATCAGAAAAGACTTCATCACCTCAAATTGTAAAGAAGCCAAGAACTCAAAGGGTTAAAACAACTTCTGAGGTATCCATTCCCACTGACGAAATGATTTCCTTTAACTGATCAGCAGCCTATAGAAGCAGTTCCTCTGCAGATTATTCCACAAGCTGATTCAGTAAGTACCATAAAGGAATCAGTTAGGACCCAAGCTCCTGTTACTCAAATATCTCGACCAATTGGTGTAGCACCTGCCAGACCCAAAGGAATAAAGTTTGTAGAACAGATTGTATCACCTCGAACCGGACTGGAAATTCCTCATATCATGAGTACTGATAAAGGGAAAGGGAAATTGATTGTAGAACCCAGACCCTCCAACCCGATTCAGACTCATATTGATCTTGTATGGGCAAAAGTGAACAGTTTTGCTGCTGCAAAGACTAAGTCCTATGATGCTTGGGTAGCCTATCGTACTGAGGTTTTTGCCAAGCAACTGAAGGAAAAGTCCGAGCTGAGAAAATTCATCAAGCTAGAGGCCTTTGTTCTTCGAACTGTCAAAGCTGCCTCTATTGCTCAAGCCTTGGAGAGGAAAAGTTATTTCTTTGATCAGATGAGAGCGAAGAAGTTGGCTCAAATTGTTGCTAAGCTTAAAAACAACTACTTGCCAACTGGCCCTACTGCATATGCTGATCAAGCTGTAATTACTCAGCTTGACACTGACCTTATAGGGCTACTATCTCAAATCAAATTTTGGGAATTGAATCAAGAACTGGTAGTT